>NW_010207730.1:77664-86173 GCF_000695765.1 Mesitornis unicolor
AAAAAAAACCCCAAACCTGTGTAGATGAATTTGATATAATTTTCTACTTCAAGCCTTCTCTTTTTATCTCTTATTTCTTATTGTCCCAGCAGCAGTCACTCTTTACAGCACAGCTATGCTTAATTTTTACACAAGTTCGCAATTGCAACATGTGTTTCACAGGCTCTGCCTATCAAACCAGTGCAGTTATCTATCACTGGCCTCACAGCTGTGCTATTGTCTTCTATTAGACTTAGAATAGATTCATAACCAAAAACACCACCAAAACCTACTGAGAGTTCTACCACATAGTACCTTCTGGATATTTATGGACTGAAAAAACACATACCTTAATTATGGCATTTTTCTACTTTGCTTGGGTTAATGTAGTGTGATGTAAAAATCAAAAATAGGCAATCAGTGGTTCTTGTTTAATGTTTACAAGAAGAACTGAAAATACTGTCTGCAAGCAGAAAATAATTTGGTATGTTCTCCTTTGATTATGCTTATTACCTGATTTTTTTCTTTCATACTTTGTTCTCATTCTCTTTGATCTCTCCCTCCTGTTTCACTTGCTGAAGAAAGAATGTGCCCTAAAGCCGTAATGCCAGACTTGTCATATGGAAACTGGTATCAAGCAGTCAATTGTAAAGTATTTAATTCTGCTAAACTTTCTGCTAATTAATAACTTTGCTACTCAGCTGAGTTTTGACACTGAAGTAATTTCTCTGCCTGATGCTTCCTTCTTTAAAATCAGAATTTCTCAGCAGCAACCTTGGTGAGAAATATTTTCTTCCATCAAAACTTGAAAAACATTGCACAAAACTAAAAAAAAAAAATAAAATCACAGAATTCATGCTGATGCCTGAAATACAAAAAGCAATCATCTCTTTTCAGCATCTTTGTGTTAGCACCTGCTTTGCCATCTTGGTATATTTTTACATTCTTTTTTTTGCAATCAGCTACAATGCAAAGAAATCTGTAATGAATATAAATACATATATTAAGAGTGATAAACAAATCTTAAGTGATTTTGCAACCATGTCAACACACAAATTCAAATAATAATAAAGCTCTATGAAGTGTTTATATCTTATTAACATGGGCACAAGAATATCACCAGTTCATGAACACTATGGATTTAGCAGTTTCATCAGTGCTTTTATGTAATTTGTTTGCATTTATAGATTGCATTTTTAAGATAGAAGTGTCTCATTTTCTGTTTTCCACGATGATCTGACAGTTCAAATCAAATGTTTTCAATCTTAATGAAAGAATCCCCAACTGAAAAAAACTTGTAGGTATTTGTCTGTAGGGCCATCAGAGAAGTTTGATTACTAATATATATTCTATCATGATAGGATAGGTGACAAAATGCTTGCATTATGTCACCAGAAAGTTCAGAGTTTAGGCATGAGAAAGAATACTAACAGAGCTGCACTAGAAATAAACTTGTCCTCTTGTGTCTAAATAAATAGTTTTCAGGTTTTGAGGGACAGGTGGTTTGTTTGTTTTTAAGGAAAGTGCTTTGGTCGTGACATCCCTACTAGCTTGTATCACTACTGAACAGTATGTTTGTCTGTAATATAAATATAATCTTCCCTATTGCTGAGTATTACAGTTTTGCTCATTTCTGCATGCAGCAGCATTCATTATCTTGTTCTTTTATGCATTATCTAATGTTAAAATAGGGCCTAAGAGCTATAAAACTTGTCCCCACAATTTTGTCCTGAAATAATTAAAACATATAAATTACTTTAGATATACAGTTCCATTTTAAAGCTAATCCAGTAATTTCTTGTCTATTCTGTGTTTTTTTTTTTATGCCCACAGTTAATATCTAGATTTAAAACCCTATTTTCATATCTCTTGGTATCATGCATCTTACATTTTGCACTGTTATGAGTAACAAGTGTATCTTGTCTTTTCAAACCAGAGTGGAACTGGAACACTTGACCAAAAACCTATGCTTACCTTTGGGGTTCACTTGAGCTTTGCCAAAAGAAAAGGAAGAATTATCTCCCAAAACAGGATAGGCTATGAGAAAAGTGTTCAGCTCTAATGCAGTGTGTGAAAGTGTGCTTTTGTGCTGCTGTGCGAAGGAAAGGCAAGGTACCTTTCTCGTTACCCCTATGCAGGACTGTGAGGCCCACAGCTCAGATGAAAAGGGTAAAATGTTGACCCTTTCCGATGTTACACTTTTGTTTAACTGTCTGAGTGATGAGGAAGGAGCAAAGTGTGGCAGCCACGGTGGCACAGATCTTCTGGGGCATGAGTGCAGGTTTGTCTTTGGATGCTCTGAGGGCAACAGTTGTTTCCAAAGGGCTGATTATCCTTGATGTGACCTCCTCTTGGAGATACACTTTCTTCCTCGTGGTGATTTCTGGGGCAACGCCACCATAAGATGTTACCTTTGTGCCATGCCAGCAAGGAAAGCAAGATCAAGTCTTCCCAGAGAAGGCAGTCAAAACATGTACAAATATCTTTTGCTGGATAACTATAAAGACAACTGGATGAAAGAAAAACTAAATTTTAGGCAAATCAATTCTTCAGGAGAATCCTAAGCCTTCACCAGGAAAATTTCACTGCTATACCACACTTGAGAGGACAAGGTTAGCTGTGCCTTGTCCTTCTGTCTGCACCCGTATAGCCTCCAGTGAGGAATGAGAAGAAGGTCCATTTCAAGAAACATGAAGCCTCTTCCTACAGTTTGTGTATTTTGAAAATGTTGCTGCAAGAATTGTGGCCCCATGTATGTTTGCACAGCACTGCAGGGCATCCCTATCACAGATAGGATCTGTAGTATGAACCAGTGGCTCCCTGCTGGGGCTGTTTGGCTTGGTTTCTATTCTACACTTACACAGTGTCCACTCTGGGGACAGCACACCTCGCTGTCTTGCAGGTGTTGTTCCTTTCCAGCAGCAGAGCAAGATAGTAACTTGAAAAGGTACCAACTCACAGCTTCAAATGCACACAAACCTTTTTTACTCCACAATTACCTGTTCCTGCTCCTCAGAGGACTTGTTTTATGTGTTATAAGCTCTAACACTTTTACATTTGCCATGTTCAAGGTTTGTTTGAATAGCAGTTGCTATTCTGCTCAGATTTCCCATCCATGGACAAAACTAAGAGACACAGTTAAGCTAGGTAGGGAGAGAAGAGGACAGAAAGAAGAGAGTGACAGAGCTTATCCAGCCTTCATGTCTATATATAAAACCTTGGCTAGCTTAGTTCAGTGGCTTTCACTTCAGAGAATTTTAAAGAGATCATTTTACAAATTGTATTTTCAAGCCCACTTCATTTTTCAGGGAGCCTGAGACCCCATATCTGAACAATGGTAATGAACCAGTGCTCCCAAGCAGACACTGGTGTTTTAAATTGCAGCTGTGGGCCTGACTGCTTCCTTCAGATTTCTCCATCTGTCATGGCACAAAACTGAAATAGGTGTGTGGCAGAGGCCCTGTTTAGAAATACAGATGGTGACACAGGTAGAAAGCTTGAAACACGATGGAATTCATTCTTTTCTGTAACCACCATGTAACTATTTATTTCTGCAGACATTGAGAATTGTCTGTAATAATGGTAATGAAGACATCAAATATGTGAGGAAATAATTGTCAGCTTTGAGTCTACAATAAATTACTGATATCTTTTACCAAGGGAAAGCATTCCTCATCTTTAAAATACAGTCATTAGCATGTCCCTAGTTTTTTCTCTATTTCAATATCTATTTGCTTACCCCTCCTATTGTCCAGTCCTCTCTACTGTGATGCCAGATCCTATCCCAAATACTGATGCGTATGCCTCCTCACATTTCTTATGAGACACCAAAGTGATATTGTTCTCAAGAGGAAATATAGCCTAAGGGCCAGCAAGCAGCTGCTGGAGGAACCCACATTGCAGATATATGTATATATTGCCAGTAAAGGAGCTTCATCCTGAACTGCAAAGAGGGGAGGAGAATGAGGACGTTGGTGCTGTGTTTGTGTTCATGTGAGTGCTCTAGGTGTTAGCCCATATCGGTCTGTGTGAACACAAATATCTGTTGTACACCTCTGCTCAAGTGTCTGTGCCTATTGGGAATACGTGGTCAGTCTTGCTACTGGTTGGACCTGGGCTGTGGAGCTGCAGGAACTTCACCTCTCCCAGGAGGCCATCTGATTCAGCCCTCCTTAGCATAACTAACTCTTTTTAAGCTTATAGCTTGAAAATATTTGAGTGAAAGTTTTCACATATGATGGAGTACAATTATTGAGAATATAAATATTTGTATAGAAAGATCTTCATGTTTATTTACTGGAGTATCATTAAAATGAGTATTTTTTTCACATAATTCAACAGGACAAATTTTACCCAGTTGCTTTTTATTTATAGTTTCAAATGTATTCATGGAGGAGAGGCTTACAAATCAAGACCCAAGTCAATGATCCAAATAGGTAAGAGGCAGAGAACATAAGTTCAGCAGCTGGGTTTTGACAAGGATTGATGTTTCTGTCATTTCTTTTGCTCAACACTTATATTTATAAATGAAGTAGATCAAGAAAAATTGGCTTTTGGTGTTAATCTGAGCTTATGGGAAGCATCAAGGACAGCTAAGCATGTGTCTGGATTTTTGAGAAAGCAAATAGACTGTGTAGACAGTGTGGTAGAATTTATACAATTAACATAAAAAACTTTCTGGTACTGTGAGAGTTGTTGGCCAAAAACAAGTTCCTTACAACTGGCCAGACAAAACTGAAACATTTAACACTCTGTTGTGGCTCATCAGAGTAAAGGTACAAAATAACACAGCGTGTACTCTAGAGCACTTTGTGTGGCATTATATTAGTGCATTAAAACACTCCCTCTGTGGTATTCTGATACTTTATCTTTTCAGAAAAAATGACATGTATAATTACTCCAAGGAGTATCTGCTCTCTGTTTCTCCGAACTGTCATTCTTAATCTGTTTCATGTCACTTCCTCTGAATCCTCACCAGATGTCCAGGTGGTAACAAGGGCCACATCCTCAGCTGGTGGAAATTGATACCCCTCCACCAATGTCTGTGATGTACCCCACAAGGGTCACTGGGGTCTCAGTGCACTCTCATCTCTGCTTTGAACCCAGCTGAATTTGCTTTTTCCTAGAAGACTTCTTAATATTTGGTTTGGTTCCCTGCTTTTCCAGTCAGATGGTCCATAATAGAGCAGGGACTGATAGTTTTAGCTTGATCTCATTTCAAACTTTTCGGTGCTCTTTACTCACACACTTACAGTTCAAACACGCATTGAGAGGCAACAGCCTCCCTCCTGCCACTTTCAGCTTTACCCTTCCAGTGAGTCTGATTTTACTTAGTGTGACTTTCTCTGTTCCCAGCAGCTGCTTGGTTAATGCACCTTCGTCCAGCTTAAAATAGTTACTGCTCCACTTCTTTTCAAGCCATTAACCAGGTCAGCTTCTTCTCTGAGGACAAACTCCTCTGAGCTAAGAGCATTTCTGCTGTCCTTCAATGCCTACTGTGCACACTCTGATGGGTGAGCACACACATGCCATGCAATGTCCTCCATCTTCACTCACATGTTTCTTCCCAGTTCCTTCCAGCACCTTGGCATGCACCACTCCCCTCCACCTGCTGCTTCTTTCCACAGGCTCCAGCACCAACCTCTGTGTGCCTTCCTCCCCCCGGGCCCTCCTGTGTAGTGTTTTGGGTTCCCTGTCACACTTATCAGGTTAGGGCACTCTCTTCTTCAGTGTCCTTCTTGGAGATGTTACAGTGGACATTACTGGCTAAACTACAGGGCTCCCAGTGCTGTGCCCATGTCTTTTTGCCCGATGTTATTGATCATAGTTCACCCATTCTTCCAGAGTAAACTGAAAACTGCTATGTCCTTAGAGCTGGCTAATGTCAGGAGTAAGGACACCTCTGAGTTTTTTCCACTCTACTGGCAGGCACTGCTCATAGATACAGTATGAAGCTCTGATTAAACCACATTTCTGGAGTAGAAGCTCTGCTGAGAGTTTCAATTGTTCCATTTTATCGCTCAAGCTATTTTCATAGTTTATTTTACCTCTGGTACCAGGTGTAATTCAGTAACCACTAAAAAAAGGAAGGCTGGTGGCGTTCTGCCTCATTAGGTGCGTGGAGCAGCTGCCAGCCTGTGACGAGCCTGCTTGTGCCAGCAGCGGGAGCCTGAGGAGCCCCACACCGCCCCTTCCATGGTGCCAGCACAGCAGTTCATGCAGCCACCCAATTACCTTAACTGGGGAACAGACCCAGTTGAAAAATAAGCTCACAAGAAAAAACTGGTTAATTTCCAGATGGATCAGTACCCTGAGCCTGGGGTTTTTTTCCATAGCCCTCCAGCATCTGTGCTAGCAAAGCAGTGATACAGCACAGGAACAAGCACCCTTAGGAGGGACATGATTGAGAAAGGATTTTCTCCAAAGAAATACCCATGAGACCACAGCTCAAGGTCTGAGTTCTGCCTGGCTTGAACCTCTGCAAAATGCTAGAGACACCTACTATTGTACTGCCTTGTGTTAGGGTCTCTTCCCAGCAGGAAAGAGGGCTCAGTGGGGTGCTCTAATGGTGTATGACTTAAATACTGCGTGCCTTGAATTTGGGGAGAGAGGCAGAGTTGGGGGTGTCCACTGGGGCACACATGCCAAGATTTTTGTGGCTGTGATTAAGTTTGCTAACAGATCCTTGGGACCACACAATTTGAAGGTCTTATTTCCCACATGCCGCATATAGCTCTTACCTAGCATCTTGGAAACTTTAGGGAAATCGTTTAGGTAAATTTGCCTTTCATGGAATTTCTATGTGGAACAGGCATGATCAGGCTTTATATTCCTTGTGAAAAGCCAGGTGCAGTATTTTACAAATAGGTATTCAAACACAAAGATATTTCACATTTTTTACCTATGACTAAGGTGTATTCTAACTTTCAGAAACTTTAAATGAGAAAGGTACAGTTGCTGAAAAAGCAATGAATCACTCAGGCTGAACTTTAACACCCATTCAACATCTAATTAGTTGAATTAGAGCCACTTTGCAAGAGAGTCAATCAATTCTCTAGCTTTAGCTGCCCCAATGGTTCTGAAATTTGATGATGTTATCATTACTTCAGAGGAGACACTCAGTTAGCATTTTAATAAGTGCATTTTTCCCCAGCACTTAGCTCCGAACCAGGAACTATCGTAAGTTAAAATATTATCTGCAAAATGCAGACTCTTGTCAAGGTTTAACTGCAACCAGCAACTAAGCATCACACAGCCGCTCACTTGGTGCCCCCTCAGTGGGATGGGGGAGAGAATCAGAAGAGTAAAAGTGAGAAAACTCATGGTTGAGACTGACAGTTTAATAAATAAAGCAAAAGCTGCACATGGAAGCAAAGCAAAACAAGGAATTCATTCACTACTTCCCATTGGCAGGCAAGAGTTCAGCCATCTCCAGGAAAGCAGGGCTCCATCATGTGTAATGGCTGCTTGGGAACACAAATACCCTCACTCCAAACATTCCCCCCTTGCTTCCTCCACCTGCTTTCTATACTGAGCAACATGCCAATTAGTATGGAATATCCCTTTGGTCAGTTGGGGTCAGCTGTCCCAGCTGTGACCCCTCCCAGCTTCTTGTGCACCCACACCCTATTTGTTGGCTGGGCAGTGTGAGGAGCAGAAAACATCTTGACTTTCCATAGGTGCTGCTCAGCAATAACAAAAACATCCCTGAATTATCAGCACTGTTTCCAGCACAAATCCAAAACACAGCCCTATACTAGCTGCTCTGAAGAAAATTAACTCTACCCCAGCCAAAACCTGCAAAACTCTCCCGGGCCAGCAATGTGTACATATTTGAAAACTTTTCTGGTAGAAGACTCATTACTTTCACATGGATCAATAGAATTACCAGCAACCAGATTTTCGTGATGTGCAAAATGAGAATATAATTAACGGGACAGAATTTGAACTGAAGTAATACATTTGCAGAAGAAGCTCAAAATGAATTATTAAATTTTACTATTCACATATGAATAAATGGTGAGACGAAAGTACTTCCAGGAGGTTTAAACTAGCCTTTAAATACAAACCAGATGAATACTGTGCTACTAGCTTCCTCCAAGTTAAGAAAATACATTTGATGTTTCACAGGAGCACTGTCAAGTGAAGGCTGAAGATTTCTGTAAAGTTTGAAGCACACCAAATAAAAGGATATATGCACATACAGAAAAGCCTAGATTGGCCTCATTTCTTGACTATTCACACTATTTCCTTGGCAAGGGTAGAAGGGGCTCTTATAGCTCTAAAGTTACTTGGTCTAACTTTTAGTCTCTTTGTCTTGCTGAGAAATGGTATGTGGTCTGCTGAATCCCTCCTTCTGCTGTAGAACTTTGAGAAATGGCTCAGGAGGTGATATCCTTCAGGAGCCATACCATTTTATGTTGGAAAATGACTTGCCATGAAGGCCAGTTCTAGGAGAAACCTAGAAAAGATCAATGTCTATAACACCTCTGAGGCTCTGGACTAGCTGTCTTTGAGCTGACTGGCTTTA
>NW_010207730.1:86204-88150 GCF_000695765.1 Mesitornis unicolor
AAGACATGACTCTCCTAAGGCATGTTGTGGAAGAGCAGTAAGGTGGGTGCAAGGAATGGTAACTCAGCCGCCCGGGTCTGTCCTTTCCCTCTCAACTGATGTCCCTCCCATCTCTCTCAGGTACTCTGGTGGTCTTCCAGCTGGAGTTTATCCTTTGTTATCTTCTTTTAAAATATTCCGCTTTTTCTTGTGCTTTCTTGAATGACTACACTTGCCAAAAGATGGCTTAGTTCAAAGGCACTTTAAAGCTTCTCCACAATGTTTTCAAACCCTTCTAGTTCACAGCCACCATGAACAAATTCAGTTTAAAAAGTGAAATTTACAGAAAAATGAGTGAATGAAAACAAATATTTAGAAAGAAAATGTTGTGTGTGCTGTGAGCCAGCACACAGCGTCAGCCTTCATTCTTGTTGTAAGAAATATTAGCGACTGTGTTAGACGAACTTAATTTGTTGGACTGTGCCAGTGATCTGCCTTCTTTTCTGTGCTAAGTTTTGAGTATTTTTGAGATGTAATAGTATTGCATAAATGTCTCTACCATGTGTGTTTCAAACACACCCTCCCTCTGGAAGTTAATCTTCCAGACAAATCTCAATAAACTTCAGAGCTCTTGGAAAATAAAATGACCCAGCATTGCCCAAAAGTTATAGTTATTAGAGAATGCTGTCGCTCCCACCTCTATGGCATCTTTATCTGTTTTAATAGCTTGTTATTTTTAAAGTTTACTAAATAAGGAAACTGGAAACATGATGGGCCATCCCCAAAATGTTGCAGTGGCAAGGAGCAACAATTTAATTCTCAGCTTCTGCCTGCAAGGCGATAGATCAAGGCTGGGTTTGATGCACAAGCATTCAGTTGCTGTCAGTGGAATTACGGCAGCAAAGTTGGATTTCTTCTTTGGGTTACAGAACTGGGGAGCTCAAGAGACCAAAATATAGTGGAAAATGAGCTAGAAGATTTGAATGGAAATTTGTGTGAACGGAAAAAAAATTAGGTCATGCAGCCAGCAGGGAAACTGTGCCGAGAAACAAGTGGTCAGATAAGGACAGAGGTTGTAGCTTTTATCACAATTTAGAGGGTAATCATAGAATGGTATTCTCTTAGTTACCACAAAGGTATCATTAGCTCTTACCCAGTTAATTAAGGTACTAACTTAATTATACATTTGCTTATGCATTCTGGAAGTGTTAATATTTCCTCAGAGGTAAGGGCCAAATCTTACACAGCTCTCATTGTCATTTCCATTCATGGAAATGATGGACTGTGTCTTTGATATAATTAGCCTCACAACATTCCCATGCAGGGTTCATGAAACTACTATTTCTCTTTTCCTTTTCAGAATGGAATCTAAGCAAAATTTTCTACTGAGCTTTCAGAAGGTTTAGGACTGCAGATAGTAATTTAGGCCTCAGATAATGACAGAAACTGACTGCAGAGCAGGCATTTGAATCCAAGACCCTGATATTTTAAGTACCTCCCCTAGCTCCTGAGCCATGGCTGGTTTTCACAGTGCTTATGCAGAAGGTTACAAATCCCAGTAAGCCATGATAAGGTAATACACGGTTGGCTTTTAGCCTCCTTTATGATGATCAGCTGCACCCACCTCTTCTTGCTGTGTGTCCCCTCAATATCAGGGTATACCAAGTATATTATATCAAACAAGTCAGCTTTCTGAGATTCCTAAGAGACAAGCACAATAAAAAGGAGATGAGGCCATGAAAATTAAGGGAAAGACAAAAAACACCTCTTCAGTCACAGCTCTGGGCAAAATCATGCATTTAGATCTCATCTTCTATGCGGGGTTTTTGCTTCCCAGAAATTTCTCTGATATCAGCAATGACCCTGCACATGCTAAAGTAAAGTTCCAGCTTGTACAGATCAAGACCTCGTGGTAAAATTATGCCAATCTCTGGAGAGGAATGAGGACAACAAACCACGGACATGGT
>NW_010207730.1:88181-117601 GCF_000695765.1 Mesitornis unicolor
ATCTAATTCTCTGCATTAAGCATCTTTATGAATTGTGCCTCACTCAGCTTAATACATTTGTCCTTCACATCCATGGACACAACTTTTAAAAGAAGAAAAATTAAAGATAATAACTGGAAAAGTTTATGCAAGGTACTAGAACAGCTAATCTGTTTTTTCTCTCAGTGTAGGTATGAGATTTAGAAGAAAACAACATGACTGACACTAGTTAATTCCTTTCCATTCTCTTCCTGTTAAAGATTATGAAATAGTGAATTATAAACCAGCACATTCATAGTAGACTAAAATCACTTTTCATGCAGAGAATAATAAGTGTGTTTAATAGTTTACTCTTTCAAAAGATTTAGATGTAACCCTGAAGGAAATATTTGTACTTAAACTTATAAGCAAAAGCAATTAAATTAACAGTTTTTTACTTCTTTTCTTACATTTCAGGATGTTTATATGTCATAGCAGCCAGTCAGAAGTCAATGGGCCAGATCCAGTGCTTGTAAAAATTGATGCAGGAGCTAGTGAGACCAATCTGCTTTAAACTTGCTGTACACCTGGCCCAGGATCTGCTATTAATATACCTTCTTTTCTTTCTTTGTTTACTTACAAACATTTTAGCTTTGCTTGCTGCAGAGTTTTCCCAGTGTGCCTTGGCTGTGACAGGTCTGTCTCCTCCTGGAGGTTTGGCCCAGGGCCTTGTTGAACGCAAGGCCCTGCCAAAGCTTGAGCAGGCAGTCATGGCAGTGGTACACTAGGGAGAAGGAGCATACCCCCCAGGAGAAGCCACTTAATTACAGGATGTTTAAATGCAGTTTTCTCAAGGGAAGTATGAGAAGCAGTTGCTCTACACTGATCTTGTGGCCTGAGCCTCCCTAGGAGAGGGTCTATGGCCCTGTTCCCCAGATAGACTGCAGAGCAGGGACTTGCTCAGCCCTGTTTAATATGAGATTTTGAGCCACCTGAGCAGCCTGGAAAGCTGCACAGGCAGCCGTTCCCTAGATCATTCCCTCTTCCAACCCCAAATCACAGATAACCTCAGATATTTTGTTCTGGTTTAAAACTCTTCCAGATTCCTCTACCAGGCACTCAACTCCCTCCCTAAGATCTTAAAGGGGTGATAGCTCCCTCCCAGACTTCTCAACAGGTGCAATCTATAAGCACAGGTCTGTATGGACTTCAACCTTTAATGTGTAAGCCTCTGCTTAGGATACAGTGCAAGAGAGCCTGCAGAGAAAGAGGAAGCTATATTTTATCAGTGCAACTTTTGGAGACTTACAGACTCCAGAAATTAGTGTTAGAAACTTGTCAGCAGGTGATGTGTGGCTGCAGAATTATCCCAGCACTACCCCTTGTGTCCTTTGGATGAAACATTAAAGAAGAATGGAAGTTAACTATGCATGAGATGCACTAAAACTATATGCTTAAATAACACCCATCTACTGTATTTTCCTATTTCACTTCAAGTCACTTTTTTCCAGTGTGGAAATTCTTAACCAGGTGAATAAGTATTTTCTTCCTGAGTATTTTATTTAAATGCTCGCTCTATGAGTCTTCCAAGCCTTGGAGGAGAGCAGCTTTTTACATCCTCATAACAGGAATGAAACATATAAAGGGCAACCATTTTCTGCTTACATTGCACAAAACCGTTGACTGCAAAATATGCTAGATAATGGAGAACACTTCCCTTCTGGGCTTTATTCAAATCTCATAGCAGGGTGATTTCATCGTAACCTCCCTTCTCATGTCCCCCACAATAAATCCATGACATTATATTAGTTTACCCAGGAGTATTTGAGCCACCTGCACAACCTACTGAAACAAATAGAAAGCTGCACTTTTCTGACAGTGCACAAGCAGAAAGTTATCTGAACACAGGTCAAAATATGAAATGTTTCCACCCAATTTTTATTGTTTATCACAGTTCCACATAAAATAAATGCAGAGCTTTGCCCACTGGAAAAAAAAAGGTGTAAGGATGATAGTTTCTACTGATTTAGCTGGAACATGCAGCAAAATGCAGACTAATGCAGGTTTCTGATTTTGAGAGTTCCCATCAGAAATATTGGATATAGTTTGTCTTTCCATTTTTCTATTTTGATTTCACTTTAAAATTACTGATGAAAAGATCTCTGATCCATCATAAAAAAAAATATTCAAAAATCACATTGAACCCAGGAACATATATTTTTAATTTGAGAAAATATTTCTAATCAGGTGTCTGGAAATGTACAAGTCTTCAGTGGGAAAGTTAACATTTATAATAAAAAATAAAAGCAGTTATTTCAATTGTTTTAAGCATCTTTATAATTCTGAGAATATTGTTCTCAAGATCATGGATGCCTCCTCTTTTGTGAACTGATTCAATTCTGCTCTAAATTTTTCAAGTGGGGAAAAAATGATGCTTGAATTAGCATGTAAGGACTTTGCAACTCATAAAAAGCCATTGAAGGGATGACTCTTATGTTTTGTGACACAAACATCTTCAGGATTTTCTGTGTTATGTTCCATTTCCTGCTCAATAGTAATGCAACAGCGTACCTGCAGCACATATTTGCTGTGACATAAGATTTCATGCACAAATCAGAGCCAGGCAAAGCTGTAGAGGTGAATTCAGGCTGATGGTTGTCTCAAAGCTAGCCTTAGGGAAAATGTAAACACCACATATACACTATTTAGAGTCATATTGAACAACCTGGTGGTGTAGAGTGAGTGTGAAAGGCCAGTTTTTGTTGCCAGGGAAGAGTCAAGAGACTTTCAGTGTAAATGAGCATCAGGCTCATCCTTTTTAAAAACACTTTCAGGTGGACAATCACTCACTTGATTGTCAGCTGTATTAGTCAAGAGCCATTCCATAAGCACTGATAGCCATGCACTAAAGGTGCAGTACAAGTTATAACAATGGGTTAATTAAACCTGGACCACTTGTTTGGAGCTGCGTGAGGGTCTGTTTCTATTCCAGAAAGAATAAGAAGTAGTGTGAAAAGGGTAGGAATGATGGTAGTTTCTTGGTTTTTAAAGGAAAAAGCACTTATCTGGTGTGACCTGAAATGGGTACAGAAGATGCATTCTTAGGATTTCTTCTTTATTGAAAGTCTTTCAGAAAAAAATGTCATCTTGCAGCTGGAGGTAAAGGGCAATTACTTCTACAGCTATGCTGCTTTTTGTGCCCAGGGGTAACATTTTCATATCTCTGTAACACCCATACATCGTGGAAGAGATTTTTACCTGGTATAATTGGCATAAATCTATAATGTTCCCTTGAGGATGAGCACAATAAGCTCTTTCTTTACACATTACTGCTTCTTGTGCTATGACAGATCGCTGTACCTAACATTAATAGACTGACTTCAATCTGCATAGTGCCAGTGTTAATGACAATATTTATAGAAGACATTCTTGGAAACACTTTATAATGTTTATTTGTCTCCAGAAACAAAATGTTGGTCGGTTTTCTATTAAGTGGACATTATCTCCAAGAATGTTAGATGGATTAAAACAGCTTTCAGACTTCTTAATACAGACTATCAAATGCAAACACAAGTTTGCTTCTCTGTAAACAGTCATCCTGTTTTATGATGATACCTACATGTACTGCCAGAACAACTTACAATAACATAAGTTCTATTGCTATCTGCTCACAGCTGTCAGGAGCACATTTCTGAATGGATTCAAGTATGAGCCATGAAGATTTGCTGGAAATAGTAGAAAAACACAATGCAAAATAAAGGGATTCACTCACAGCTTGACTAGTGGGAAGAAAGACCTCCTTCACTCTGTTCTTCTTCTATCCAGGAATGTGCCAAATCCTCTCTTAGGAAATTTGATTCCATTGTCCTTAAACAGGGCTTATTGTCATTTGTAAATGTATATTACCTACTGTCAGCAGAATCTATCTTTAATAATAAAGATAATAGAAAATGCAGTCCTGTGTACAAAGAAAATGACCACTTATGGGAGACAGTTTAGACCTATCAGCCATCAAAAGACTTCTGTTATATTCACAGATATCAAATAAACTCAACAGTTTTTGTCATTATTTTCTTATCTCTTTTCTTTCCCCTCAACATTTAATGATGGAAATTTTTTCCAAAGATCTTGAAGGGAGGTGTGCGTAACTCTGTGAACATTGTATGTATCATCACGTTAGGAGAGGTTGATATGGGGAAGGACTGTAGATTTGGATGTTTGAATAGGAGTTATACTGGTAGTTCTCTGAGGCAAATTGTTGTTTTATAGCCTGGAATAGAAGCTCAAGATGTTACTGTCCATAGAAATTAAAATAAAACCAAGAGGAAAAGTATAAAAACAAAACAGATTACTTAGAAAACTTAATTGTACTTAGAACTTTTCTTAACTAATTAAACCAAATTCCGTTGCAGAGGCAAGGGAATCACCACGCCTAGTTTTTGATGACCTGAAGTGTTTCCTTGTAAAGCATCACTTTAAAGAATAGTTTCCTATGGTTCTCCATCCCTAGAAGTATCAGCAGGACAGTACAGAGAATGTTTTGATGTATGTCATCAAAATAATAAAAAAATAAGGCTGCACCTCTCATACTGCAGTTCTGTAAGCAAATATTGTCTGACTTCAGGGTTAGAAGTGTCCATGTTCAGAATATGAAATATTTTCTTTACATTTGCTAGATTGCCCCAGCACCCATGGGAAACATTATTTCTCTCCCTCAGAGAAGACATTGCAGTTACAGGATAACCTGCAGTGGACTCAGCTGTCAGACCTTGTCTTGCCTTCTTCCACCTCAGTAGTTAGACCTAAGCAATATCGAGCAATGCTCCTGTGTCACTGTCCATGACAGCAATCTCGGCTCTTCCTTCAACATTTCTGGAGTTATCCATATGACCTCAAGATCAGGCTCATGGTCCCACTCATGGACCTTCAGCAGCATCCAACCTTCCTTATCAATCTCAGCAGCACCTCATCCAACCTCAATGACACAGTCTTATGGAGCCCAGGTTGCCCACGCTCCGGTATGGTTGAGGATCACACAGGTCGTATGCAGCCCTAACTCAGCTGCAAAACAGAAACTACCTGTTGTGCCTGATGTCAGGCAAGAGGTCTGATTTTCTGAAGTGCCCTCATGACTGAATTGCCTTTGCAGCTGGAAAATTACCAGAGATTAGGTATCTAAGAAACAGCATTTCTGAAAGAGATCATTATGTAAGGTCGGTGCCTTGACATGCTGATTGCAGGACCCTTGGACCCAGAAGTATTTAAACGTGAGGCCTTGTTTTAATCTATGAAGAAAGCCTGATATACAATTGTAATTCTGATTGAATTTTCTCCTATCTCTCACTAAGGTTCAGCTAACACATGAAATATAGGAAGCAGTTGCAGTATTTTG
The DNA here is from genome assembly GCF_000695765.1 of Mesitornis unicolor. Classification (NCBI taxonomy): domain Eukaryota; kingdom Metazoa; phylum Chordata; class Aves; order Mesitornithiformes; family Mesitornithidae; genus Mesitornis; species Mesitornis unicolor. The sequence continues at coordinate 93,532 of NW_010207730.1, forward strand.
AATAAACAATTCAACAAGAGTAAGAAATTATTGCAAAACAGAGCTTCTGCCTTTGCTTTCCAGAGATAGAGTATGCCAATGTGTTTAATATCAAAGTCTGACAAGGAGATGGAGAAGGAAGACAATATAGTAGCCTGCTGAAATGTAAATGTTAATAATGCTCTCTAAATGAAGTAAAACCACAAAAATTTTACTTCACTTTTTGTATTAATTAAAAATGTTACATTTATAAAACCTGCTACTTTTTCTTAAATGGTTCTTTAACATTTAATTAACAATATTATCTTGCTTAACACTTTATTACATGACTCTTCTATTTCTTTCCATCACCCAACTTAATATTTGAGCCAAAGCACAGATTTTGGGGACTGTTAAGAAGATACTATCTGATCCAAACCTTTTCCTAAGAACAAATAGATTTTAAAACATCAGCTACGTCAGCTTTTAAAACTGAGCACCTGTCAGATTCATAGAATACTACTGACACAAGAAAAAAATAGTAGATATGATATCTGTAATAATGTAAATTATATTTAAGCAGAAACTGTAACTCATGATCCTCATGGGGGTCTACACACTATTCTCTTCTTAAATATGTTTAAGCATAAGGTTCCAACACTTACATCTCTCATTTTAGTACTCATATAGAAAACACTTCCCTCTGATCCTCTCTAAGAAACTGTTTATCAAACTTAATTATATGAATTCTGTAGTGCATTTCACTTGATATTTAGGGACTGCCAGAGGAATGACATGAGTAGTAACTCACAGTGGGATTTATATAACTTAACCTCAGCTGTTTAAGGCCTAGCCTAAGTCAGTTGGCTGTGTGCTCTCTCTGACCAAGTTTTCACACCAGTAGGACAGATCAAGTAAGATCCCAGAGGTAGGCAGAATCAGTTTGTCATCTGGAAATGTCTTCCCCCTCTCCATTGACAATCTAGACTAGATCACATTAGAAAAGTTGAGATTTTAAAAGATGAGGGCGTATAAGATGTATTCTACGTGAAGGAGTGAAGATAAAATGACAGATTCAGTGGCTCCTCCAATCTGTTATTCCAATTCTCATACTCTATTATTTCAGGCCCAAAACCGTGTTTTACTTCATGTTATTTCAAAGTTATGGTTATAAAATAAAAATCAACTTTCTCTGAGCAGAATTAAAAGCAGGATAAGTAGAATAGTAAAAAATTCAGTTTAAGAATAAAATTATTAACAAATCTAGGCTGATTCTTTTTTTATTTTGTCAATTCTAATTTGAATAGTCTTTTATCATGTGAATAAATTAACTGACTCCATAATTTACAGCAGTGTATCCCATCTGTCTTCATGCACATACTGTGGACTCTTCCTCAAGCTCCCACACCAGTGCGTTCTCTAAAAGAAAGGATTTCTGTCAGTGATTTTGACAGGTTGATAAGTGAATTCTCCTTCTAGTACTCTAGGTGAGTTGACATTTTCTTCTGCCCTCAAACTGCAAGGAAAATGCTCTTTAAATCACCTACCTGGGGAAACTCAGCCATTTACTTGATAGTCCAAGACAGCAATCAAAATGTTGTTGTATAATTCTAACCCCACGAGTTGGTCAAGCTTTAGCTTAACATAGGGTTACAAACCTATCATCTGATATATTGCCATCTATCATGAATAAAAGTTTCTAGTTTCCTGGTCAAGAATGCATTAGCATTGTCTTCATCTCAGGTGAAGAACAATAGGAAGGTGCATAAATTTTCTGATGTAAGCATGTAAATTGTGCCATTTATATTGTCTTAATTGCCATTATACTGCCAAAAACCGATGCAAACTTGAAATTACAAGGGGGTTTGAATCCTTTGTAGTGAAACTTAGAAGTAAAAGTATTATTATTCCAAGAGCTCTTAAAATTGTTTAGCTGTCATAAAATATTTAACCTATTTTTGCAGCTCCTTGTCATATTCAGAGATACGTTGGTTTAATCTACCTTTGTTGAATCAATTCTGTCTAGTAGGATGTAGCAAAGTATTTGTTTTTAATTTGGTTAGCTGGTGAGCCACAATATCCAGAAATTATAGTGTTTACATTTATTTCCTAAATTATCCAAAATGTTTCACTCAAGTGTATCTTGGCACAGTAACCTCATGGAAGTAAAAACTTCATGGCAGAAAGAGATGGATATGAGGTCTTCTGCGAACTGGTTATCAGAGAATTATAACCATGTGCAAAAGTTGAAAACAATAAATCAGTTTAAGGCGAGTCTGAAAAACCTACGTGGGTGATATTTAAAGGCAACAAAAAAGTAACAAAGTTATTAATAAAAGCTAACAATACTTACCTACCTATCGAGAACTCTTTCTTCATGAGTATTACTGAAGCAGCTATAAAACACCAGGAGAAACAGAAACAAGCAGCTTCAGAGTGCAGACAATATGTTTCTATACTTTAAAAGCCCCTTCTTGATGTTTCTCATCCCTTTCCACCATGTCTGCCTGCTTATCTATCTCTGTCTGTGGGAATATCACACAGCATCAAACATTACCGCTCAAATAGTTGGACGAAGTCTCATATAGTAGTTTTAGGGAACAATGAAGAAAAAATTAGCATAATAAAGCTAGAGGATAAATGGAGCCTTCCTGAAGGAGTATTCATTTCCATTGACTTCAGTGAAGTGAGATTCCCTACATCAGGTCTGACTTTTTGGTCTGTTTTGGTGAATGAACCACACAGTGTCTAAATACCTTCCAACAACTAATTTTTTTCTTATTTAGAACAGGCATAACAAGATCTGATGCGTGAGAAGCTCAGGAGTTCAAAAAGCACTGTGGTCAGGAATGCAGAAAGAACCTTCAATGGTGGCAGGATCTAGCCACCACTTCTCAGCGTGGCAAGGAATAGGTCTGTACGTTGAGGCGTAGGCAATTGCTGCTTAATATTTAGTGCGAAGTCTCAGCAGTTTCTCTACCATCTGATTCTTAGTCAGAATTTGAATAAACCTTTGACATACAGCTGAAATGTGAAATGAAAGCATCTGAAGGTCCTTCCACGCTTCTTCCATGCACAGGTGGCTCCTGCAACACAACCGCCCAGAGAACACCAGACTTATGAGGGTTTTGTGACTGGCAAGGAAGTTGAAATGAATTTATGGTTAACTATTTGATTTATCTAGCATCTAGTAAGGGTCTTGGAGGCTAAGCCCTAGGCAAGGACTCTGAAGTGCTGAGAGGATTTACTGGATGGGACAGCAGCAGTCTGACATCAAACACAGTTTTTAATATCTGACCAAATTAAGCACTTTTGAGCTGTTTGTTAACTGATCTTTATGGTTAAATATCAGCATCTCCCTTTCAGTGAAACAATAGATATAGAGGAACACAGGTATTCACTACTAACAAAATGAGACCTCCAAACCCAGCTTTATGGTGTTGCACTCTCCACCTGATTTCTCCTGGAAATAGATTTCAGAGAATTTGTCCCTGGACAACAATGTCACAAAGCAGCAACCACTGTCAAAGGAACTCAGCACAGGGGACATTAACTATTCTGAACTAATACGCAGAACATCAGGTCAGGGAGACAAGGCTAGAGTTCAGATGGGTCTTGTTTATGGATGGGTGGGCCAAAGGACATCACAAGAGCTTCTGAAGGGTCTGGGAGCAGTGGAGGTTGCAAGCTGGTTTACAGGATACAATGACTTCAGGCTGCCTAAGTGACAAATAGACACGGTCTTCTTTAATTCTGCCGTGCTCTCAAGAGCAGAGGATGCTTTATTAAGCATTGGTAGCTGTTACAGTCTCAAGTCTCTGAGAATGACTGCCACCATTTATGATACAAATTTCTGACATCTACAGAAAATCTTAGAAAAATTCAATTTCCTGACAAAAACCCTAACGTTCTGTGATTCTGTGAAAATGATCTTATTCTTTCAGGTGAGTAAAAAAAATCACGAAAACTGTTTTTACCTGAGGCTTCTCATCCCTTTTGTTGTTCCAGATAGGGAAAGTCAGGAAGTACCCAACATGTGAAAATGAAGATTGGTTTTAAAAAAAAAACTGAAATGAGGAAAATGAAGATGCATTTCCTTCAATGCTGTCTGAGTATCTGTGCTCTGGGATCCTGCTAGCTTTTTGTTCTGACAGAGCTTTAAGTGTGGCGTTTGTGGATAAGCATGTGCTGTGCTTCATTTCACTTGAATCTCAGACTAAGAGGACAAAATAATACAAATCAAATCTTTTACCTCTGAGATGTTCCCTCACTTTATCAAAATGACACCATGTTTTCAGTGAACCCCAGTTTTATCCAGGTAAAACAGCCTTTGGTTTCTCATATTTGTCTTCATATTGGCTGCTTTTATAAGTATTGGTTCTTTGCCTTGGAATCAAGGAAAAAATAAAACAGTAATTGACCTTGGAGACTGACCTCTGAGGTAGCAACATCCTACAGCAGCAGAACAAATGTAATTTTGTGCCTCTTTTGAACTTTCTGAGAATCCCTTAATATACAACATTCTGCCTGGTGCACTTTCTATGCCATCCTCTTTTTGTTTTTCTAATAAGATTCATTTGTTTAGGGTAGCTATTCCAGAAGCCCCAGACTCAATATTTTCCAGATCACCTGCACAGTGACTATTTATGTATGTTCTCTGTATAGACTCTGAAATGACTTTTGTTTTCATTAATTTCCTCTCATATTCTTCTGCTGCAGTTTATTGTTTCTACTAAAGAATGTATTTCTAACATATCCCCCCTTAACATTTCTGTAAGAGATGTCAGTTCCTTGTTACATTTGGCTCCTTGGCTCATATTCCATTTTGTCTTTCAATAGTGCTTGTATCCTGAACATAAAAGAAAGCCATTTCCATTAGTACCATATAATCCTTTTTCCATAGCCTCCAAGGCATGAAGCATACACTCACATTACATTTTCTCTCCTTTTGGTCTCTGCACATTCATAGTCCTGCTCTTCCCATCACTAAATCTGCTCCTGCATCTACATTTCACAAGTTCTGGGGAAAAAAAACTTTAAAGTATATCCTTAATTAATGTATATGTATAAACATTTATTTACGTCTTAACAAAACCAAGGCAGATTCCTTTATAATGGAATAACTTTAAGAAAATTTTAAAATGCCATAGGCCTTGCTTGCATTTCTTTTATTGTGTTCAAGAGCATTGCAAGAGACTAGAAGGACCTTCAAAGTGGAGCATGTTGCCCGATAAGGGAAAACAGCCAGAGGCATCAATATCTAACAAAATTCATGCACTGCCCACAGAGAAACTGCTCAGATTGCCACAGTCTCATCTGGAAACACTGATACACAATGAAGCAGACAACATGAGGGGACATCTCACTATCCACACTCCACCATCATGTTATCTGAATGACTCTAGGCAGCCCATTCACTTTCACCACTTCCCATTTCATTTTCCAAAGTTTCCTCATAACAGTTAGAGCTCAGGATTCTTGGGAGACACTGTTTAGTTGTCACTGCCCTGGGCATCTCACAATTTAGTCTATAATTTCACATACAGTGTCAGTCAGGGAGAGATCTCAGCATTTTCCCCTGCCTCTTCTGCAGATGCTATAGGTCCCTACCAGGAGTTGACCAATTTTAAGGAAGGCATACACTGCAGTGATGTGCACTGTGTGCCCCAGCCTCATCAGGATGTATGGCTCCTGCTGTATTAATAAAATCTATTTTTTTACAGTTTCAGATCATTCTGCCCAGTAATGATCCAATCAAGCACAGAGACAATGGGAGAGACTCAACAAAAGTAATTTGAGTTTTCACTTCTAAGCCTCTCACATCCATCTGAAAATCCTGCTGTCCTTCTACAGGAACTGCTGAACACAAAAAGCCTGCTGATGGTGTGTTAATAGATGTGTATTACTGAGCACCTTGTAGTGCTAGGGTGTCTGGGGTATACAGAGTCCCTACTACTTAACACAGAAGGTTTATTCTAAGCAACCAAGGAGGCAATGCATCTACTTATTATAGATGCCTGACTCATTTTAACGGTAACGGCTGCTTCAATTTTTAAATGAAATTGTTAACCTTTAAATTCCTTTGCAAATCTGTGAGTTTATCAGGAGAAGAACAGGTTGAAAACTTATTTCTGCTTCCTTACACAATAAAGTGTAAGGATGCATGCTAAGCTTCTGTGTGATCTGAAGAGGAAAATACACTGAGTGAGCATTCCCTGGTGGGTCTGTCCCAGTACAGCTCATGTTGTTGATCTGGCTGGTTTTGACAGGCTGGAGACTTGTGACAAGTGCAGTCTGGTTCCCACAAGGAGCCCTCCTGAAAAAAAAAAGCACAAAGAAAGGTGTCTCTGTCCCTGTGCTATTTGGTTAAACTGTCACAAAATTCACAATTCAACCTGAAGATACTCAAGAATATGGAATTAAAATACTGGCTACGGTCCTTTGAACTTTCGCTAAGGACTTTACACCTTTCGCTAAGGACACAAATGAAGGATGTCACCTGTGTAACTGGGTGAGCACATTAGATACAGGAGATATAGTGACATCTCACAGCCACAGCGCTGCAGCATCTCCCCTCACATTCAGACTTGGATTTGTCAAGGCGCTAAGAGGACTGAAACTCGTCTTTCTGCTATGTGTTACCACAAAACACAGTGCCTGCATTCCTGGTTATTTGGATTACACACATCTGTATCCACTCCTTTGCATCCTGCTTTCTGTGACATCTTCCCTGGCTCGCCTAACTCCATGGTTGTAATGGAAAGCACCTAGCCCCAGTTACAGCATCTGCCTCCTCATTTTATAACTTTGGCCAAGTTTCACATTCCTACGTCTTCTCCCCTAGTGCCCCTGATTGCTTTTCCCCTCTGCTCACCAATACCATTATAGAGTGGCTTGGTGATGTTTTCTGTTTTGTTCTAGTCTCCTAAATAATACCTAATGTTTTTTTTCTACTTCAACGGAGTAATACAGTGACCTTTTCATTTTCATAATCCCTGAATCTTGTTCACAGTGAGCAGAATCAGCCAAATAGTTGTAATATACTTTGAATCTTTATGTTTTGAAGGTCTGCTACATAAATTATGTCAATTGAAGCTGGATTGCCATATGAACATGGGTACTATGAAGGTTGAAGAACATTTATTCAAATAATTTAGACACAGGATATTTTACAGGGGTTGGGAGATATAGCCACAATTTTTCAGTAATTTGTTCTGTTTGGGAAGAGGATATGTCAGGTTTGAGAATTCCTAACACTCTTATTTAACTTTCTGTAAAGCTCCTAAAACATAAAGTTCTCTTCAGAAATATTAGAATTTGTTCTGTTGTCACATTGCAAGCAACTAACCTTATGTGCAATTGTCTTAGAGTCAATCATCAAAAAACTTTTTTGAAATGAATATTCATCATTGGAGCTTTTTTTTTTGGATCATTGCAGAACTAAACAGAGGTACTGGGACAATGTCGTTATTTGTAGATGAAGTGAATAAACAGTCCATTCATCACATCTGAATGGTGTTGATTCTTCTTGGGCTGCCATTTGTGACGTGGAAGCTAGAGAACTATAACAAAAATTTACCCATTCAGAAAATCACAGCATTAACAACATCAGCCCAGTGCTAAGGAATTTCACTTGCCAAAAGCCATTGAGGACCTGATCCGAAGGTCTGGCTCCCAAGCACTCCAGGGAATTGAATCTGTGACTGAATGCAATGCAAAACTCATTTGCATATAAATTCTCATTGTAGTAAAATGTTTTGTGCTTCTCATGCAGCTGGGATGGAGTCGAATGGGTCACTGAGGAGAAAGGGAAATATTTTAATCTTTTGGAGACTTTGGGGTGACCTTCATCACCTCCTTCGCTCCTTCACTTAGAAGCAGCACCTCAGAGGCCAAAGTGTCCCTTTGCCTGTGGGGCAGTTTCTCATGGCAGGCTGCAGCTCAATGAGTGAGAATAGAGCCTGTGGATCCTGAAGCCCAGTACTCTGACCCTCTGTGGCAAATCATCCTCTGTTCAGTGTGCCAGCTGCTTGCCTGGCCCCAGCAATGTGTTTTGTGCAGTAGAACTAGCCACAAAGATCCTGCAATAAAGTATTAGTGTAGTCAATCACAGTTCCTAATTGCCGTTCGCTTTCTTGATTGTTTTTGAAAGGAACGATCAGAAATTCAACTGGCAGAGAATGCAGAGATAGAATCTATAATAATGTCAGAGCAAGGGAATAAAAAAAATTCAGAGGGTAGTGTTATCACAGTGAACAGAAACCGTGAACAACCCACCATAGAGTATCTTCAAATCTAGCCATAAAGATTCCATATGCACGGAAGCAGATTTAAACTGTCTCAGCAGAGAAGAGTTACACCTGGGTTTCCAGCAGACTGAAGTACTAAGATATGTCATAAAAGCAGAACATAAATGCCTCTGAAATCTAGACTTTCACTTCCTGGTCTTGAAAAAATAGCGTTTACCCATGAATCTCCTTTCCTTTTCCCAACCTCCCTCCCTGAGTGGGAAGGAGGCATCAGGTGGTAAAGCAACTGTATAAACCACGACACTGATATTTTGCATAATGACTTGAAATATGTCTTAAGTCCAGTGAGGTTGATGGGGCTTAAACACTCAAAAGTAAACTATATTGCTAACAAATTTTCCTTTAAAAATCTGAGTGTTACAAAGGCGGGAGCAGGAGCACACGCCTAGGCCAGATGGAATATCAAATATTCACTCAAAGTGTGCCACAGACGTCCTTACTGGAACAAAAATTTCAAAGTGTCTGGGAAGTTACGAGATGTGACAGATGTTCAGTTGCCATAGAAAATCAAATCCTATTTACTAAGGTCATTAAATATGCCTGTAGGTGACTTGTTTTATTGAAAATGTCTGACTTAAAATCATTGAAGCTTATTTTGCTATATTCTGTGTTTGATGTAACCAGATTCCTCACTTTTTTGTACCTAAAATGGTCTTGCAGTTTTCCTGGCCATAAAGTGGCTGGCTGAAGATAGCTTGTTCATTGAAAACCTATAAAAATACTGAGTAAAATGTTCTCAATATTGAATAGACACCTGAGCTTAGAAACTACTTGTAAAGGTTCTGATAGCATTTTCTTAAATATATTGTTATATGATGATACTTTTTCATGTCATGATAACAGCTAGATCAGGATGCTCACAAGAAGTATATAGTTGCTCAAAAAAGATCTTGAAAAAAATCACCTGGAGTGTTGAATCAAGCATACAAGACATAATTTACTGGAATTACCAGCCTCACAACATTGGAAATACAATTGTTTCTTGTGCTGTGTTGTTCTACTCCTTACACAAAAATCTCTCAAATTAAAGTCAAAGATTCATGTTTCCACAGATATGCTACCATAGTGTGTTAACTGTATCTACATGCAATGCAAAAGTACTGTGTATATAGAGATTATAAGTTCATAAAGAAAGGTTCCTTTTATTGGCCTTTCTAAAGGCCATCAAGATTTGTACATTTCTGATAAATAATTCTAATATTGTTCAGACTGTGTGCTGGCAATGTTGGGATCAGAGCAATCCTTATTCCAAATTTGTATCACAAGGTTGCCATAAAATCTATAGATTTGGGACATAAAGTATTGACAGACCGAGTGGTAACAGAGTTTGCAATTTGTGAACAAATGTTCTTAGACTGTACCATGTGAAAATACATCAATATCTCCTGAGCATGGGGAATAATTCATTCTTTAGTAACTGAACGAATTAAATAAACTGCAACCAGCTTGTTCTCATGGTGGAGACCAGAGCACACAATGCACAAGAACTGATGAGAATGCAGAGGGCACACAGCACTTCCCACAGGAAGAGTCACCTTGTAAATCTTCCTGTTACAAGATGTTAACAGTTCTAGTAACAGTGATAGAGATCCTTTCCATTAATATCCTTTTCTTTGAGAACATTGTAGGATAAATTGCTAGACAAGTGTATATTTGTCTTGATTTTCCAGGAAAATTGATTTCCTTCTTTATTGCTTACTGGTGAAATCTAAACATAATTTGCTTTTGTTAATAACCCTCATATTTTCATCTGCTCCTGTTACCTACTGCTGCTCATTTGAGGAAATGAACAACAGATATGTCAGCAAGTAGCCGGAGATCCTTTAGCCAAGGCTTAAAGTTTCTGAGATATCTATTTTATTGAAGTCTCATCTCAACAATACTCAGTCAAGTTCTTCACAAAGCCCCCCAAGTAAGGCTATCTAAAATCTCTTGCATTTTCTACTTGACAAAGAAAACTGTCTCACTTTTAAACAGTTTTCAAAGGTGTCTGTAACTCAGGAGCTCAAGTCACATTTTGAAAAAAAGCTGTCTCTCTAAGTGCCTTTAGTCATGTCAGAAAGGAAGACTTAGTTTTCTAACTCACTTAAGCTTTTCTTAAGAATACATCTGTCATCCATCTGAAACTGATTTACCCTGTGCTTACTAAATCTGTAGGCATTTGTTCCAAGATGTCATCACTCTGTTGTTAGTTTTAAAATAGCTCCATGTACAGATTTTCTAAGTGCTTTAAAATTTTCTTTCCACTTCTGAAATAAGTGATTTGTCAGTGATTCTTTTCAGTATTTCCCTTTGTTTGGCTAAATAGCCAACAAGAAGAATAGACAGCATTCAGCTTTATTTTTTTTAATATATGTATTTACACTGTGTGGTTTAGACACCTCTGTTTTCATACCTAATAGTAGCATAGAAGCTTCTGTGGTTCAAGAAGCACCTCACTGTTCAGAGAGAGGAGTGAAGGGCCATGAAAGTCCTTTCTGTGGGTTTCCCAAGATTGGTGCAAAATCTGCTGGTGCCAGCAGAAGCATTGGCATCATTATTCCTCTTCTTGTGGGTGACGACATTTGTGACAGAAGGCTGTGCAAAGCAATTGGTATGGGTGCTGGGCTTAGCTTTGTAATCAGGGATTGGGAGAGAAAAACATACTGCAGTCCATTCACCACCAGCACCATTTTTCTGAAGCATGTTGGCACCTCCTTAATGAGCAAGGAGCAGGAAATGCCACATTCAATTGTGCAGCACTTGTTCCTGGCAGAAGTTTGGCTCAGTAGCTGATAGGCAATGGTGATGCTTTCCATTCTGCTTTCCAACATCTTTCAGTAGCAACTGGGCCCAATTCTGGCTTCAGCCAGGACCTTTCCTCCTTTTATTGACAAAATGGAGCTCCATCACATCTTCACCAGTCCAAAACAGTGGTTCAAAGGGTTCTCCAGCTTTTATGATTTACTGTGTAGACCTGATTAGTTTTGGGACAAACTCTCCTTCCCAATGTGAAGTAAAGCCACCAGGAGCTGGGTTTTAACCCTCCCTCTGAAACAGGCTGAGCTTAAACAGCGCTACATAATTCCTAAAGATGTAGGAAGTGCAGGAATAAGAGAGTTGCTGTCTAAAGTCTATCTGAAATGTTTCTCTAATAGGTAACAGTTTTCTCATTAATACTGTGACCATGAAGAACACTGCTATTCAAAACATTTTGAAACATAATGCAAAGCCCTGTAGGTAAATTGTATACAATTATCCATGTATTGGAAAAGTTTTGTTCTGCTTCATCTGAGCAATCTCACAGAGGTCTCACTGCACTTGCAACTAGTCTGACAATTCCCAATTAACAGTCCCAAGCTTAGCCTCAAGTGCAAAGCTCCATTTCTGTTAAAGGAACAAAGAAAAAAATATTCCACGTTTATCTTAGATGTACTATAAATCACTGTGATACTGTGTTTTCACCCTTATCACCCAGTATACAGATGCTCTTTCCATCTCCATCTAATCTCAAAAAGCACCTGAGGACATGCTGAAAACGTAGGAGCACGTGCACCCAAAGTATTTTCATGGTTTATAGAGGGATGATTGAATCTAAAGTTATTGGGATGAGACAAGGAAAGCACTTAAACACTCATGCAAATCTGAACAATGAACTCCTTTTTGCAAAATGTTTTTGAGAGCGTGATGCAAGCAATTTCATCCTTATATCTTTTTAGACAAGAAATGATGCGCAAATTGGACAAAATAGTGGGTTCCCGTAACGTTTCACTCTATGTTCCACTAATAACTTTTCAATTATCATGAAACTACTCTGCAATTAGATTGCAAATGTATAACTTTTGCTTTTAAAATTACTAGATAATAGTAATTTAATTAGTCTCCACACTCTGCATTCCCACACATACATAAACTGCTTTAGAAAATATTTAATAGAATTAATTAATAATGCCATTTTTGCTCAGATCTTAAAGCAGGTAGTTTAGAAATAGATATGACAAACTGAGAGACGACTTCACAGAATGAGATTTTCTTCAACAAAAATGCCTTATCTACCTTCGACAAGCCTTTTCTCATCAGTCAAAAAAACCTATGCGATATATGGATCTTGCCACTGGTAGAGTGACAATGTAATTGCAAAATAAGTAAGAAAGACAAATTGCGTGAGGGCAGCTCTGTGGGAGTGGTGGTCTCCTCAGACCTCAGTGGTGTCTCACCCCACCCGCACCAGCAGGCCTTTCCCTCTGTGATGGATCACATTTACAAACAGGGAAGGAACTCAGTGTGGACTGACTTGTTCATGTACTTCATGGAACACCTTTGGTTTTTTATGATGCTGGCTTAGAGTGGAATGACTGATGGCCAAGGATGTGACTGGAAGAAGATAAGGACACTGCTGTCCCATCTGTTCTATGAGATTGCTGACTACTGACTGTGGCAAATGGACCGACTCTTCTCACCACCCACTCTGTGGGAGCACAAGCAGTTGTCTTACTTCTCTTTTCAGTGAAGTAAGACAACTTCTTCTACTACTTATCTTTTCAGTTTCTTCTTCTCCAACTCACTCTGACTTTTTCCCACTTTCTTCTTAGGTAAGTGGGAGCTCACATTGTTTATTCTTACTTTAGTTTCCCTCAGTGTCTTTGCGAAGCTTTCTTCTCCCATTTCTTTCTGTACTTTCTTCCCCATATGCACTTCCATATCTGCCTTGTTTTTCTGTGTCTGTTTTCTTGTCTTCTTTCTTGTTACTCATTAATTCCTCTTTGTCATCTTTTCCATTTTCCTGTTTTTTGAGGCTATGCACTTTGGATATCTTCCCTGAAAGGCCACTTTACAAAGGAAAAATACAAAAATTATCTGCCTTTTTACTTTGCACCAATGACCCCACAACTCTGACCACAGAATGCCATGACCCTGAAGCTGCTGCACAGATCCTTTCTTTGTACCAAGAACGATGGTACTGAGACCCATACAAAGGCCTAAATTTAAGAACTGCCTTCCCACAGAAGTGTGGCATTGCTATCTTCATTCCCAGAGAAGTCAGGCGGTTTTTTTGGGTAAAGTCATACACATGTGAAAACAAAGAGATTTTATGGTTGACATTATAAAGTAATGAACCAAGCATTTGCCATATTTTGGCATTTGATGATTTAAGCTGGCAACACAAGACTGCAGTAAAGAAATGGCATGTCATGGCGCTGAATATGATACATTCTGGAATGGAGACCATGCCATGAAGGAGCTACTTCTCATCCTTAGCTATAAAAGTCATTCCTGCCCTCACTGGCAAGATACTGACTATCCTTTTCAATTGCTGTCAGTCATATTTTACATCATCTAACTTTTTTAACCAACTGGCCAGAGCTGTATGATCAAAGCATCACTCTGTAGACCAGAGGCATACGCCTGAGACTCTCTCCCATTCTCTACTTACAGCATGCCTCAGTCAGCTCACCCACAAAGGGAACTGCACTCTCGTCTATACAAGCTTGGCTAGCAGCACCAGAGCTGAAAACCTGGTCTCCCACCTGTCCCTACCCAAGGCCCAGGGGCCTCCTACATCAAAACGTGGCCCCACCTGAGTAGAGGATGCTCTGTACCTCTCCTAGATTCAGGAGCTCTGAGTTAGTTTTGATCCCTGCTCTTAGTAGCACAATGTACTGGGGACAAACGCTGCAATTAGATATGGAGAAAAGTAAGGTCATAAAAACACACACTGTACATTTAAGTGTCTTTCAATCCCTTTAGCAATGGAAATAATTGTCCTGGATATCAACTAATTCCTGCAGGTCACAGCTGAAGGACAGCCAGGTTGCTGCACTAAGGAAAGGAGGACTGCAGAGGTCGAAAAAGCCTGAATAGGCCTAAAAAAAAAATCAAGAGAACCTTTGCTGTTTCAGGGAAGGTACTTACTGTAATAATTATAGTTACAAATGGGAGCCTGAATGAATTCTGAGAATACCTTCATGATAACCTCCAGGAAAAAAAAAATCATCCTGTAAAAAACTGTTGGAGAAACCTTAGAATGAAAATGTATGAGCTGGGGATTTATGGATATACTTTGTTGTTTTGGTTTTTTTTTCAGATTTGTTGCTTTTGTTTGTTTGGGTTTTTTTGCATTCCAGTCACTTGTTTTCCGAATGAACAACCAACTCTTAAGATTCACCAATGACAATTCTCCCAAGCCATCTTAGAAATCAGATAATAAACAAACAGTAGTTTTCTCTAAATATGCTTATTATATTCTTCAGAGCAAAGCTAATATAATTCTGCTCATTCTGGTAATAAGCGTCTTTCCCTTACTGTCTCAAATATAAAAAAATAATTGACTGACCATGGACTATGGCAGTACTGAAGTTAAAATTATTCAGTCCAGGGGTCACTGGCTTTATCTATACACTAGAAAAGTAGGGAGAGTTTATAATTTATTTTAACATTTTAAAATGTAGTATATACCTGGGAGAGTTTATAATTTATTTTAACATTTAAAAATGTAGTATTTACCTGAACATGCTACATTTCTAATTAATCTTTGATAAAGTCTTCAGAAAAATCACAGGAGGATGTGTAGAATATTTCAGTGCTGCAAAAGCTAGTATGTTCATTCAGACCGTGAGATCTTTAAAACTCACTGCAAGATTAATATCATATTTTAACATTAGATAGCTCTAGAGGAAGTATTCCACTTCCATTATGTGCCAAATCTGGCAGCTGTGCTAGGCTCTGCCTTTTAAACCCAGCTATGTCTTCCCTGAACTGTCTTAGTATAAGTTCTGTTTAAAGATATATTAATCAGACAGGCCTGATGGCTGGGACTTAATGTTTCCACTACCTACTTTTTTATCTAGCCTTATAAATGTTATATTGAGATATAAATTAAGACTTCAAGTGCTCCTATTTGCTTCTCTGACTCCTTGCCTGAGGGTCTCTTTGTCTGAGCTGTCTGTTGAGCTATACAAATTATGCATGTGAGAATGCCATCGGCTTTGATATGATGTTTATTTCTTCCTGTTAATGGAAAAAATTCCCATTTTTATGCATATTTCTGGTGTTTTAAGAAAATGACATCTATGTATTGCTTTAAGGTTCACTATGATGGAAAGGCTTTTCATTAAAACAATATTTTTCTCTAGTTTCAAGATTGGCACTTGCATCCTCTAAATCTGACAGTTTACATTATTTCTCTGCATAATAGTATTGAAGCAGTGGAAGATTAACAGGAGGCAATCTAATTTAATGGTTGCAATTATAGTTGATGAAGGAATGTGTTAATCAGGAAAAATATACCTCTGATGACTTCCTATATGAAAAAAAAGAGCAGAAATGAAGGAAAAAATGGAGATGAGAAATCTGTGCTGGGTGAGCCTACTTATCTCTATATCCACCTTTGTTCTAGAATCACAGTTTAATATGGAGTCAATAGAAAATAAGGAGGAGTTGCTCAAGCTTCTTCACAAACACCTGGATAGTTACTGATGGAAGAAGAACATTTTACTTACTAAGTAATTCATTTAGGCAGGGCTCCTGCCTGCATAGTAGAAATTATCTGTGGGACCACTTCTCCATCTGCTGCACTTTGGCCCTCTAAGCATATGTACATACATAACTTGAAAAAACTGTATCAGTATATTATTGACCATTATTTCTTAGATATAAACTGCAATCTGCTTGGTGCTCTAATATGTAATGTAGCATGCAGCAGGTTATTGGAACCTCATGGGCCAGCCACTCAAAAAGAACTCAGGGAACTGCTGACCCTCTTTCCCCTTTGGGAGTGGCAGAGGGGATGCATTTCCATAAGACAAGGCATACTGCATTATTTAGTCATTAACAATATGACATGTCAGATAATTTAAAGAAATACACCAATTTAATCAAATAGAAGTTGACATGCACAGAACACGCTTCTCCATTTTTGCCTCATATTTCAGGGGGTGGGGGAGGTGAGAACTCCCTTACCCAAAGGATGATCCTTCCTTCCCAGATGTCTTGAGTATCCTCAGCCATTTATTCCATTCATCCAAAAACACAACACAGTGGTACTGCTTCTGCGTCCCTCACTCTGGGACACCAAGGTCCTAGTGCACTCCTGCAGGCATCTCAGAGGATCACTGCCTGGTGGACCAGCAGCTGTTGGCCTTGTGTAGACAGCAAACTTCATCTCGCAGGCCTGTGAATATGAGGTGATTCTCAACCATACAGAAAAAAAAAACCAAACTAGTTGTCATCCTCCTACCAAAAACTCCAGCCTTAATTCTGTATTCAGATACATTTATACAAAGTCAATCTGGCCAAAAGTTGCACTTCTATCTCAGGGGAAATTTCAGTGAGTGACTAAAGAAAAACATACACTGCACACAAAATTAACACCTTACATACATTCTTGTTGTAGAACTGCATATTTTTAAGGATTGACTTTATGACTATAAAAATATATTCTCCATGTGTTATGTATTGTCTGCTGCACATCTTCAGTGATGTGTAACTCTACAGAGCTCTTCCACCAGCTAAAAGTCCTCAACCCTCGCAAGCAGGAAAAGCATCCCTTCCCAGTACTGCGCCTAGTTTCAGAAGCAACATTGTGTAGACTTTGAGTTTCCCCCAGTCCACACGCTGCGGGCAAGAGGGATAAGCAGAACACGCAGTAAGCATGACAGCATTGCTGTGGCATTGTTTTCTCTCTCTGCCAGCCATGTGTTGTGGTGAACGCATAGGACTGCTAATGAGATCCGTGCCGAAAGAATGACAAAATGGGCCCAGAGCATTGTTATTGGAGGAAATTATTCCTTCCTCCCTTTCTTTAGTGCATTTTCTTGGAAATAGTACTGTTTCTCAGCCATAGAGGCCTGAAGACCAGGATGAACTTTTTAATAAATTAACTTCTATTACTTTGTGCTGGAACTATATCTCCTTTTGGCAAAACCCAAGACACATTTCAGTATTATTACTATTATTATTATTATCTTTTGAAGGATGTGAAATTAATGGCCTTAATGTTATGAACACTG
Organism: Mesitornis unicolor; assembly: GCF_000695765.1. Classification (NCBI taxonomy): domain Eukaryota; kingdom Metazoa; phylum Chordata; class Aves; order Mesitornithiformes; family Mesitornithidae; genus Mesitornis; species Mesitornis unicolor. Next base: position 110,786 of record NW_010207730.1, read on the forward strand.
AATAACTGCTCATTTCAGAAGTGCTGAGTACCCTTTGAGGTAGAACTTTGGCTCTTTATTACTTGTACGGCTACAGAAATATTTCTGTCAGCTGGGAAGCTGAACTAGGACTTGTATTTCAAGTAACCAACCACCTGTTACAAACAGACAAGTTGCAGAGAAATGTTCACAGGTAGATTTTGTTATTCAGTGATTTAGTCATCACTTTGTGAATAGTTATGAATAGCTACGAATAGCAACTAGCTTTGTATGCTTCATGCTCCATTCACAAACAAACGAGTTAAAATACAGTAGATAATACATTCATAGCAGGTAACTCCTACAACTACTGTGTTACCTGTTTTTAAATCTGATCATCTTACTGTTTCATAGAAAGGAAATTCTTGTACATAAACAAGTAAGGCTTCAAGAGCTGTGTCCTTGCATTAGCAGCAGCATCCAGCTCCTTTTCCAATTTGCAGCACTTCAGTTCTCCCCAAAGAGTTATGTCATTACTTTCAGCATATGGCTAATTTCTGGACCTGGAAGAATGGAAATACAATGTAATTTCTAAATTTAGGCAAATAAATTAATAAACAATAACGTAGAATCTGAGGCGTGATTACCTCTGGTCTTCAGGTTTTGAAACAAGTATAGTTGTTAGCCCTTTCTCATAGATGCAGCATGTACATACGATTTATTATCGCTGGTGGGCAATCCTTCACACTCCTATCTGTCCTCCTCCCTTGAGGTCCTCACATTTTGAAGTGTTCTCTCAGCACTCTCTTCTCTGTGCCTGGCTTAGTCTTCTGCACTTACTTAGCATTTTTTTCTGAGCTAAGATCTATAATTGTTAAAATCGACTCTTGGAGCAGTTAATGCCATGACTCCTTAGAGTCTGAAATATTTGTTGTGCCTTCAGGATATCTCACTGAAAATCAGACTTTTCAAATCCACTGTAACATAGTACTCATTTTCCCCTGTTCTCCTAGGAAAGCTGTAATTGTCCTGTTCAATTGATCTGGAAATGAAACCTGAATACTAATTTATTAGAGGTACTGATCCATATTCATTCAAGATACGGAATAAACAGCAAAAGAATTCATTGAAAAATGAATTTTGATTTCAAGCTCGGTTAGGAAGCTGACATTTAAGAAAAGATGGGCTGTGCATACCTCATTTTTCATCCTTGGAATGTGTTTTCTTTAAAACTTTAGTGTAAAAGGCAAAGTCAACAGACTGTTGCTCTTCAGCGCAATTTTATATTTGGGAAAGAAAGAAAATTTGAAGAAAAAAATTGACAAAAAATATAGCTAATTGGTTACAGAAATCAAAGTAATTCCAGATCCATAGAGGGAAAAAAAGGGGTGTAATTTCTGAGTTAAAAGATAGTAGCACATACTAATATGAATAATGACATTTTAAAAATGTAAAGAAAGGGAAATTTAAGAAACTAATAGAGGCCATGAATGTAAGGAGCCATTTGGAAATTTAAAATGAGCTCACTGGAAAGAGAAATGGAAAAATCATTGGACTGGAACACTGAATGACAGGAATGGAAGAGGAAAGTGTGGAGGAAACCTTTCCTTGGTGCACACACAACTGAAGTGGTTTCAAAAACACTTTAGCAGGAGGATATTAGCTGGCTCAACTTGGGAATTATTTTGAGGTACTAAGGAGAACATGAGATTATAAAAAGGTTCAGCTTTGTGGATAGTATTTAAATGTTTTCCAGTATTGTAATACACGGCAGGAAAATATACTGCTATTATGCTAAGTACTGCATAATAGTGGATGGCAAGGGAAAGTTCTTAGGGTAGGAACAAAACCTTGTTCAAGAAGAGAAAGAAATGGGTATTTTACCAAGATGTGAGTTGTGCAAGTCGAAGTGATCAAAAACCAACACAGCTTTCCACCCTTGTAATTTTCAGGGATGGAGCAGAGACAGGGAGGGAATGAAAACTAAAATAAAATATAGGACTAGGTCTAGCTACTTGCAGCTTATTTGAAAAGTAGAACTGAAGCTGCTGCTTCTACCTCAGAAGCAACTGACAGAGCTTCTTCTGTTTCTGAGACATTCCTGTTGGAGTCTGGCTTCAAAACCGTCCTTGGAAAAGTAACAGCAGAGCTGGACGTTTCACACCTGGCCTCTTCTTCCACCAATCCCACCTTCTTCACTCCTCAGCCTGTCTGGCCACAGCCATTTCCCTGGTCCTCCTGAGAGACCAGGCCTGACGGACCTAGCCTGGGGCCAGATGTTTACCAGCAAACAAGCCCAAGTAATGAGTAACATTGATTGAACAAAATCCAGTTGCATTTCAAGATTTTGCTATGAATATAAAGAGAGTGACATAACAAATAGGCAGCAACAGAGCTGAGCTTTTCTGTTTAGATAGTATTTCACTGGCGGAAATTAATAAAGTTATATTAATAAAGAAATACTTTAAATTAAATATATTTTGTGCCATGTTTCTGTTACAATTTTAGGCTATTTAATATGTTATTTGTTTAAACTTCCCATACTTTAATATATCAAAAAATTTCTAGGGATTATGTAAAACAAAATTGATTTCATAAAGGAGTGAGTCAAAGAAGAGAGATGTGAAAGTTTTTAATATGTCTATTTATTCTGACCACAAGAGCTGTGTTTTGAAGTGAACACTGCAATCTTCCCTGTTGGCTATCTTGGTTACCTCTGCACGAGGCTCCCTGGTGTCATATGGACTTGCCCCATGCAACCTCTTCTTTGTGTCAACCCAGGGCTGCCGCCATTGATAGCCTTTGACACTGCTGATTTTTTTTAAAAACTAATGAAGGAGCGGCCTGAGGGTCACGTTCCTTGATATGGTAGTCAAAGAAATGTGGGTTTGGCCTGATGTGGCAAAGAAAGAAGCAGCTATCTGGCAAAGTAATTTTGTCTAGGAAATGAGAATAAACATTTGCTTTTCATTGTCATCGTGGAGATCTATGCCCTGCTATTGAGTGAGTGAAAAGATTTTTTTTTCCATTCTAAAATTAGAAAAACACAGAACCTCACTTTTTTTTTCTTTTTGCTTTTTTTTTCTCTCTAAATATGTTAATGAAGGACTGAGATAGTATTTGCTTTTTTTTTTGTCTGCAAGTGGGAGTGATGGATGGAATGAAATTATTTGATGTGGAAGAGGTAGGAAAATGCTGGAGGGGAACTAAGTTATGGAGACACTTGGAGTGACACACGTGAAAGAGGACATATTTCCACCATGTGTACAGAAACACTTGAGCAGTTTCACTCCCAGACCACATTCCTGATGATCAGATGACACAGAGTCTGCATTCCAGAAAAGAGAAAATGCACTGACAGCATCTAAGCATCGAGCAGCAGCATGCTGGCTCAGCACTAACCTCTGTACCCTTCCTGCAGCAGGTCAGTCTCACTTCACTCCTTTCCATCTTCTCCTTCTCCTGCTGAGATCAGGGACACAAGAACCAGGGGACCAGCATCGTCTCTCCATAGCAGGAACAGCCCTTTCCTACAGCAGATGCTCCTCCCTCCTGGAGACCTGTGAGATCCCAGCACTTGTCCAAAAGGACAGGTCTTGAGGCCAAATGAGGCCAGATCATCTCAGCAGCAAGTGGAGGGACACAAAAGTGTCATGCCATCCCCACCACAAACAATGGTTTTGATGAAACTTGCTGCACTTGTGATACCTATTTTTTTTGCAAGCAGTGTTGTGAAAAATGGAAATACTATTACTGACCACTGCCATGTCCTCAGGCTTTGTTTCCAGCTTTCAACTTGTTACGTGGATCCTTTTTTCTTTAGAAAATTCCTTGCAACCTATTTATTTGTCCTTAAAAATAAAATAGAGGGAGCTGTCCAGCTACATGCAATAGCCCATAGTGTGAACCTTGTACATGAATTTGCCATCCCACAAAAATTAAAAATTTTTGTTTTCCTGTTTGATCTCCTGGATAACTTTCTCTGTGTATTTTGTGTTTTACTTCATAGAGTTTGTTACTTTTCAGAGCGAAGCTGAAACTGTCAAAGTTAACATTTTAAAGTCTCAGATATTAATTAATTTATTAGCAAAATTGAAGAGGCAAAGCCATTCGATAAGCTCTGTTAAACAATTTTAAACATTAAAATACTATTTCCTATATATTAGACAGAATATCTTCAAGACAACATCCAGAGAATGAGAACTTTGACTAATTTATCAGAAAAAATGATACAATAATTGACTATTCTATCCTTCCACACATATTCTGGTAGACTAGACTAGACTAGAATAGAATAGAATAGAAGAACAGGACTGTTCCACTTGGAAGAGACCTACATCTAGTCCAACTGTCTGACCAATTCAGGATTCACCAAGTTATGGTATGTTGTTAGGGACATTGTCCAAATGCCTTTTAAACACTGATGGGATTAGGGCATTTACCACCTCTCTAAATTAAAATGTCTAAAAATGGTTTAGTCAAGGACTATCTTTCCATATGAAAAACTAGAAATTTTGTGACATACAAGAGCTATGATATACTATAATATTATATTAATCAATGCATTCTGGTATTTCTATTAAGCACCCTGCCCAAAGTCTTGGTAAGATTATGTGAAAAAAATTAAGAAATTAGCAGAAAAAGCTTAATATAACATTTTCATATCTGAAAAAAGTCTTCATTTTCATTTAATTTTGAACAAGCTCTACTTCCTAATTGTTTAAATTATTGTAATTTTCTAGCCTGTACCAAAAGAATAAAATGGAAAAATCGGAAATGCTCTTTCTTCAGATTAAGATTTTTACTGAAAGTGTGCCTTGTGTTCATACTGATGATGCATGAATATTGCCTCTAACAGATCAAACTACTGGAGGTATTTGAAAGTATTCCATATTAGCCTAAATATTGTACACAATGAAAGAATTTTCCAATAACTTCAGTGCCTGTAGACCTGGATCACTCCCAAGTGTTTTAGAAATTCTTACTATCACAATTTTCCCTTCTAATAATTAATGTCTATGACATTGGTACTTACACCTCATCATGAAAACCAGCACTTCTGATGCATATTCAACACAATGGCTAATTTAAATACACTTAAATTCCTAATTTATTTGAATACCTTTTCAAGCTGCTGCATCTCTGGAGCTTATTGGATTTATTTTCCACATAAACCACCAAATACCAGGACATCCACAGGCTTGAAAACACGCTTTAGTCTCCTAAATCTGATGAAACACTATCACCGCTAAGCATGATGTCTGTCGCACACTCTCCAGAGCAACTGCCCGTGTGTCAGTCAGCTCCTGAGGACTCTCCCATGCCCAAGTTCTTTTTTGCAGTCATACCTGAGTTTTTCACATTCTTGTTTATGCAGCTTGCAAAGCAGAAATCCACTTCTTATTTCAAAGTTTATGCAAATGCTCAGAAATTTTACTTGTATCTAAAAAGAAAACAAAACCACATTTTCCAAATACTATGGAAAGCAGAAAACTGCCATCCTGCATAGTAGCAGTGCACTAAACTGAGATCTGGTCCATTCACTCAGCTGAATAAGCTTTCCATCAATATTGCTGTTTTAAAGAAAATGAAGCATTCAACTAAATGTTTTCTATTTCATTTAAAATTTTAAAACAAAAAATCAAAATATCTATATTTTGATGCTGCAAAAATTGAACAATACTGCCAAAAGTAACAATCCTTTCCTTAATTTTTCATGGAAACCAAATTTATTTACTTGTCACCTTTCTATTAAATTCCTCCCAGATGTCCATGTGTCACAATGTGAAAGAACAAATGGGGTAGTGGACAGCAAATGGGGTCCAAAGGGATGAGGTAATCAACTACAATGAGATGCTTATTATTATTATTATTATTATTATTACTACTACTACTACTACTACTATCATCATCATCATCATCATCATCTATGCCCTCCTATGTCATCTCCAACATTTGTCATTGTCCCAGAAGCCTCACCACTGGTGACCTTCTCATTTCTGAAAGCAATATGAAAAACTAGCAGTTCCAAAATGTAAGACAAAATTAGTCTGGTTCTTCAAGACAAGTCACAGAAGTTTCGAACCATTTCCAACAGAATTACTCTGTTGTTTCGCAGAATTGCACTGAAGTGCTACCAACTCTGCTCAACCACTTGAAAAATATTGCTATTTTTTCATAAACCATCATTTGTTTTTCACATTAATGTCAAGGTCCTGAAATCCATCTGGGACTTTTTTTTTCTTTTTTTAATAACAATATAAACAATTATATTTGAGAAACTGGAGAACTTGAAAGAACTTTACAAATATAAATGATGTTAAAAAAGAAATATTTTTTTCCAGGCAGAGCCTAGATTTTCAAAAAAGCCAGGTCAAGGTAATTTGGTTGCTGTCTCTCCATTTCAAAGCACCTGGGCTGTCACAGTCCCCTGTGTCCATTCTCTGCATCACCTCTCAGAGATAGCACAATGCACCATGCTGCAGTTAGTGTTGCTTTTAGCAGCCTCACATGAAGAAGTTTCCTGCCTACCTGGTACTTTGAGGGGGACTGTGCTTTGAAATGCTTGTCTCTTCAGCAAGAAGCATCATTCACTAGAAGCACCTATTTTCCTGTCCTCCAGAAAGAGGAGAGGTGCAAGTATCCCTATGTGCAAAGGTATAGACCAATGTAGTCAATAGCATCTGCAAATGAAATTTAGAGTGATTAAAATGTACTGTCTGTCAGCCCTGTCTAGCTCCTTATCTTTCTTATTACGCTCTGGGAGCAGGAATAGGACTGAAATAAAGGAAATGCTATACAGGACAAAAAGGACGGGTGACAGTCCCTTGACCTGCTTGGTGGACAAGGGGAAGGCTG
>NW_010207731.1:0-46084 GCF_000695765.1 Mesitornis unicolor
GACTTTGAGTCTCAAGGTTTATTTTCTTAAAAAAATTAATTTTCTTTTTTCTTTTAGAAAAAATACTTTATGGTACGTAACTATACCAGATGCATAACTAATTCTTATATTAGATAAAATATTTTATACTTGGATCAATGACATGCGATAACAATAGCAAACAATCATGTTTTATTTGTAAAAATACACATACTAGCTACATAGCAAAGGAATAAGGCATTTATACTTGGAAAAAATCACTTAAGACAATTTCCTTGGCTTAATCTCTGAACACTTAAGCAATTAAGAAAGATAAACTATTTCCTACTTATTCATTTTAAAGCTTATTTGAAATTTTAGAATTCTTAAAGGGAGAAAAAAAAGATAGTTAAAATGGTGTGATGTTTCAAATACTGCAGTGTGTTTAACCATGGCCTTTCCTTATGCAGGGAAAGGAGACATGATAAAAGAAATACGGATGTTTTTGGCTGTCTTCCTGATTAGGTGCTTGTAGAGGAAGAAAAAAAGCTAGAGAACTTTCAGGCAATTTTCCTATAAATCATTTACTTGTCACTGCACAAGAATGATTTCATTCTTTTATCTCGCTACCATGAGTTTAGAAATATTAGTATTTCTCCCCAGAAAAGACCTTATAAAGCCCAGCTTTACACCTTTTTCTTAGCCCACATATAATTTCTAAAGCATTAATGCTAAAAACTCTACGGTGTTTTTATAACCTGAATGTACTTTCAAGTTTTATTTTGAAAAATGCTAAAGTATCAGAATTTGTAGTAATTTATGAATGTTTATTTTAGTCTTTTTTTAGGATGGGTAAACATTATTGGCAAAGATGCTCTATTAGCATTCTAAGCACCACCCAGTGCAAACTCCTTTCATTATGATATGTATTGTTATGCTTGTACATATGTATGTATTTTACGTAGACATAGCCTCGCTATTCCTTTGTCTACAATGTAGCAATTTTTATTTTTCCTTTTTTATTTCATAGAAGGAAACAGTTTAATTTCCATACTTTCATTTCAAAAACCCCTCTAATTTTATAGAAGGTCATGGTTGCAAAGTCTTGTTTGTACTAAGACATGACCCTTGAAAAAAGAGTAGCGTGAGCATTATAGATATCAAAAAAATTCAGGAAATTAAAAATGCTGAGCAAGAACTTGGCTGGGAGTTTCTCTGTCTGCACAGAGAGGAAAATTTTTCCCTAGACAGGTCTTAGAAAAGGTGATAAATTTGGAGTATTTTCCCTTTATGTAGATTTACAGCTATACTTTCATCTTCAATTTCAAGTTTCTTCCAAATGAGATTAGAAATGGCCAAGATATTAATCATATTTCAAATATTTATAGTATAGCAGCCAATTCAACTTCAACTATAGTATTACTACTACTATCTCTAAGGTAACTCAATTATACTCACTTTGTATTACATGATGTAATACATCAGTCTAAGAGCAAAATGACATAATAAATAAAAGCTGAGGAAAAAAAAAGAATACCTGGAGAACTTAATTAAAATAATATTTACAAGAGATGAATAGTGACACAGTAAAATTTTGGGTCTCAATCCAGATTTTTTTTCAAAATATCCCTCTCACATTTGGGATGGTCACGAATTTCTTGCAGAATCTCAAGATCTATTGGTGTGAAATGAATGTAGTGCATAAATTCCAGAATTCTCAACTTTGATGGAGGCATTACGAAATTTATAATATCAAAATCTGGTTGGAAACGTACACAACAGCAAGGTCAAGGATGCAATAGAAATTAATTTGACAGAGTCAAGGTAGAAAGCTTGGACAGTTAAAAACAGAATTTGAAATTGTGAGTAAAATAATCTGTAGTGTGAAAGAAAAAAATGTATGAAAATATGATGGTGCAATAAGATTAATAATACCAGTCAGGTAATCGAGCAGCTTAAGTACTCATTACAGCACCAAATAACGATGCCAATAATAACTATACAGAAAATAAATATTCCTGTCTAATTATTTTCGAGAAGGAATTTGCACTTATCTTCCAAGAAATCCCTTATACCACTAAACAGATTTCTCCTTCACTCCTTTTTCATTGGAACTATTCATATTAACTTTTGGGTTAATGGATACTTTTCTCCATATGTGTTATGAATACTCAGTGAATAATAGCAAGAAAATATAAATACTTGCTTAAAATTTATGAACCAAGAATCCTAAACACACTCCTTGTGTGTGTATACATTAACATTCAAGCATCAAGAAGGTCTGATATTTTCCAGTTCCTTCGGGCCAAAATTCAAACAACGCCTCTCAGTAAGAATCCATTGTGTTTCAAATGTGGCCAATTAATTTTGCAAATGAAGAGCATCTGTGCAGGGTGCATGTCTCAGGGCTGCAATCATTTTACATGCCATATATACTACACTGTATCTGTGGAGACATTTTTGTTTAGAAAATATCAGACAGAAGTAGGAGAAGTAAAGTAAAGTAAAGAAGTATGGTAGTAAAACCAAATAAGTTTTTTGGGGAAGAAGAAATGAGATGTAAACTTAACCTTCTAGCATTTTATGCCTCTCATTTCTTTCTTTTGGACTGTCTTTCAGCATTTAAGAATCAGCACAAGTACACAGAGAGCAACTCTCATTCTCTGGGAGCAAGGAGCTAAATCTTAAAATGAACTGAAATAATGGACTGGACTTGAGTGGAACTTAACTTTTCCAAATCCAATATGAATCACAGAATCACAGAATATGAGGAGTTGAAAGGGACCTTGAAAGCTCCCTCAGTGCAACCCCTGCCAGAGCAGGATCACCCAGAGGAGGTCACACAGGAACACGGCCAGGGCTATGGGTGTCTCCAGAGAAGGAGACTCCACAACCTCTCTGGGCAGCCTGGGCCATGCTCCAGAACCCTCACACTAAAGAAGTTTCTCCTCATGTTCAGGTTGAACCTCCTATGCTCCAGCTTGCTCTCATTTCTCCTTGTCCTGTCATTGGACATCACAGAGCAGAGCCTGGCTCCTTCCTCCTGACACTCGCCCTTTCCAAATTGATCTCCATGAATGAGGGCACCCCTCAGTCTCCTCTTCTCCAAGCTAAAGAGACCCAGCTCCCTCAGCTGCTCCTCATAAGGGAGATGCTCCACTCAAGGGAGATGCTCCACTGAAGATCTGGAGGAAAAGAAAAAACAAAATAAAATAAACAACAAAAAAAGAAGACAAACAAGTAAACTTATTTAACTAGTAGGTAAAGAAGAAATGGGAAGGGAGGTTTCCTCATTCACAACTTACATTCTAGCTCTGTGTAGTCCCAAGGAAGTGATAAGTCAGCTTTCATCATTGAAAAGTAGCCTTGTTTTGTTGAAAGGACTAATCAGGATTTTGGACTTACCTTCAAAAGAAGGGTTGTGGCTATCAATGCTGCAAGGAATACTGTGTCTCTGTATATCTGGAAGTAAGTGACAAAGTAAACAAGAGAAAATTAAGACTCTTTTGCACATCTCCACACTCTCACACTGTGTTAGCTCACAGAGTCCTTGTAAGACTCACCCTAAGGTAACCCTGAGCCTAAGGAACTCCTGCTGGATGACATTCACCCTGTGGTTTTCCTTTACAGGTTTACAGAAAACTTCTTTCTCAGTCACTATATTCATTGCAGTGTCTATTTGTACTCTATTGCAATGTCTGTCCTCTTTGGTTATGTAGAAACAGACACATTTCACACCAAGGAGTCATCCAGTCCAACACACTTTTCCTGTCATTAACCAGGATCAAATACTGAGACGAGTTCCAGGCTTTGGAGTGAAGCTTTATGAGATAAACTACCAAAAGTGCTTTCTTTTTTTCCTTACAGAAAATGTTTTCCAAAGGTTAATTTACACCTTGAATGAAGCTCTATAGTCTTCTTATCTTTTGCTTTTAATACGCTTTCTGTGGTTGATGTTGTAAATATTGGGCTTTTTTTGTGTAGGTGTCTGGCATCAATTATATCATGTTGCAATTTATCCCATAGGTTAATTAAGCATTGTATAAATAAGTGTTTCTATTTATCATTTTTGAGTTTGCTGCCAACCTATGCATATTTTTAGTCAAGCCGTGAATATTTAAGTGTTTGTGACCTTTCTTCTTAACTGTATTTCTCAAGAAATCTAGTCATTTAGTTGCTCTTCTCTGATCACCATTCAATTTGTTCCTTTCCCTTCACTTCCCTTTCCAATCAGGTACCAAGATGCTGAGAAATATATAAAGTATTCCAGACATGGTCTTAACAGGCCTGATAGACAGTGACTAATACTTTCATGATTGATTACTTTATGTTTTGCCATATAATGCCAAAAACTGCATTGACCTTGGATTATTTTTCCCCCTGAAATATCACATCTAGAGCTGGGGGAGAAATGCCAGTTTTCCCAGAGAATTTTCACAAGTTAAATATTTTCTTTTTTTTTTTTTAAGAACTGAGGTAAATAGTTAAAAAATAAATAAGATTATGAACCAATAATTCCCCCATAAATTAGTTTAAGTCAGTAGAAATATTTCATTTTGACATTTTCCAAATGTTGCAATTTTTGCTTTCTAAATGACAAGCCAGCTATAATTAACTACCATTTTCCCACAGAAAGCTAATATTTTGCGCCTGTGTAAAAGGTCAAAATTGGATATTTTAATAATTCTGAAAGATTTAGGAAGCAATAAGATGCTGAAAATCACTTCTTCCCAGCACATTCATAGAATCAACAATTTTGCACGTGTAAAAAAAAAAATCAATTGAGTGGAAACGGTCTGAACATCTGTAATCATAATAACAAATCTGAAAATTAATTTTTACTTATTGCTTTTGTTTTAACATTATTGTTATTATTATTAGTAGTAGTAGTATTCAACTTCATACACAGTATCTTAATTTATTTTTTCCAATTAAACTTAGTGTTTTTCAAGCTTTTTCTTCAACTGTTTTTGTACTTTCTAGTTACATTTGTATTCTCTCTCATGGATGCTCACTACACCTTCAATTGCAAGCTTCATTTATATGTTGTTTACTCTCACTTTCAGACTGTTAATGAAGATGTTTAATAGGACAAGAGCTGATTCCGATCCCTTTGGCAGTATATGACACTTCATTTAATTTTGAAACACTGTTCATGTTTATTCTTTGCATTGCCTCCTCAGGTCTTTATGTCTGTTTTGATGTGAACTAAATGTGTAAGATTTCTTCAGATACTACCTCAAATATTTTACTAAAAACACCCCCACCTTCCCACCCCTAACCCTATATGTCTAGTGTGCTTTCTCTATCTCTTTCTGTAGTTCTATAAAAAATAAATAGGCTTATTCTAGAATAGAAGGAGTTTCAGCAATATATTCTGCTTGTTGATCATGGTTCCACTGTTATTAATGTGCTGCGTATGTAGGCAATGTCATTCCATGCACCCTCATGACCCTGGAAACCAAGGGAAAGATGCTGCAATGCCTGCAGCCCCTCCTCTGAAATAGGTACAGATCTAGAACTTCTGGTCTGGCTGATTTGTGTGTATTCTTGTTAGACCTTGACTAGAATTAAACTAAGGCTAAGAGTTAGACAGCAGGGGAACATAACTACTCTGAAAGGCTCAGCTTGGCAGCTGCTCTTAGCACAGTCCTGCTACATACAGACAAGGACGAGCCCTCTGAGGAGAAAGTATTGCTGGCTTTTTTATTATATTTTATTTTAAGCTGAAGGATGTAATCAGAGGGTTGTAAAGAACTTGTGTTGTAAAAGAATTTATGTACTTGTTTAGCAATTAGGAAATCTGAATTCAGTGGTGTCTTTGTCTAGACTTCCAATTCCCAAGGTGACTTTTTCAAGGAATGTACAGCAAAGCATGCTTTAAAAGAAAGTGGACTTAGTCACAAGAAATAACTGGAGTCCAGAGCACTCTTCTGTCATCTGAAGGCCCTGACCATGAGCTGTATTATTTTGTTCTTCTTCCTTCATAGTGGACAATGTTTCACGCCAGCCTAAAGCTTCATAGTTAGGGAAACTTTCTAAGAAGTTATATATCGGTATCTAAAAAGTATAAGGAGAAATTCAGCGGGTGTCTCACTTTTTTAGTGTAAAACCAACCTCGATTATTACTATGATAGGAAGAGGGGAACATAAGCAAAAGATGAATTGACTCAGTTCTGATGAATGTTAGAAAGTATCTTCAGAAAGGGGCTAACGGTTCTGAATCTCAAGTAGATGAAGGTATACAAAACAAATATATTTGAATTGCATATTTTACCACAGATTTTTGTTTTGTTGTTATTTAGAGAACTATGACTAGGGTATGATCCTAACTTGGAAGTAGAACATTGTTGAATTTTTTCCCTTTAAAACCATTCTTGAACTTCCTGTACAAAAAAATAAGAAAAAAAATAAAGTGGAGCGTAGAAAGACTGTATGGTGGTACTGTAATTAATACTTACTGAAGTATTAAAGGAACAAAAAATTACACAGACTGATATTTCCCAACTTTTCCTATTTATATGCTACATCTTTTTTTACCAGCTTTTTGAAGAAAATTTTGTGCAAATGTAGGAAAATATGGTGATTTTTCCTTTCCTTTGTGTAGTCGACCTTTTTGAACAGACAAAAGCACCTTATAATAAGGCATTTAGAAGAATACTGAACTGCACAATAATGGCTTTTTTCTAGAAAACGTGATGGGTGCTTGAGTTATTACACTCAATTATTTACAAATAACAGTAAAATGGCATAAATTGATAAAATTCTGAGCAGAAATCAGAATGATTTCTTCACACAGAGAATCATAACTGTGTTAGTGTTTGTTACACAATGGTTTTCAACCGAGTTGGGCTAGAAAGAGAGAAAATCACAGAATCACAGAACGTTAGGAAGACACTGAATAATCTTTCCTGTAGAATATTAGATTTTAAAGAGGGAAAGGACTGACACTTCTGCACTTCCCACTTCTTGGTGGGAAGCTTTAATGTACATGTCTAATTCATTACATTTGTCTGCAATTTTGATCAACAATTCTTTGGTCAAAGCACCTATCTTTAGCGAGAAAAATGACAATAAAATTTAGTAACTCTTACAAGGAGTTTTATATAAGTGAAAAGCAGAGGTGCTTCAAATGCATCAAGGACATTGCAAAAACTTTTTACTTGTCCCATTTATAAGTTCTGTATGAATATCTTATTGATGGTAACTCTCTAAAAGGCAGGAATTGTCTAAACTTAGTATTTTAATTGAGAATGGTGCTAAATTATTGATTTTTAGCTGATCCAGGAATAGGCTTGTAAAGAAAAAACACTTTTTGTTTTCTTTACTCTTGTTTTAATTTTTTTTCTGTGATACTCATTACTTTATTATATCTTTCCAGTGTAAGATCTTCAGGACAAAACCTCTTCGTATATCCAGTGTTGTGCAAACTGTTGTGTTATAGACCAGATGCTCAACGGGAGTAAATCAGCACTGTGTCATTAAAGTTCAGCTTTGGATTGCTAATTAACTGAAGGTAATTAACATGTTTAAATACTAGTCTGAATCTTCTTTTGGATGAGAAATATTTGTAGTTTTCTACTGATGAACCACACTGTTTATTTGAATTCTGTTTTTCTTTGAGTTAGGAATTCATGAACACCCTGAAGAAACGCATCTGTTGCGCCTAACCCTCCCTAATAGTTTGAAAGAAGCTTTTTCTTCTTGTTTCCTACAGAAGTCCTGGATCCAAGTCTTCATGGTGCTTATGGCAGCCAAATATGAGGATTTCTTGTCTTACTAAATTTTTTTTGTATTAAGTTAGCAGACGTGTGTGCATGTGCTAACAATACTATTAAATCAAATGAGACACTATTAGTGCAAAATCTCGTTTGAATATAGAAGTAGAAATACTGAATATGTATTATTTTCCCACGTAAGAATGAACTATATAATTATTACCACAATGTGATGTTTATGTTGTTTTAACTGTAATGTTACAGGCTAAAGGGTAATTTTTTGTTGTTTATTCAGAGCCTCTGGGCAGCAAAATCTAGGTTACAAACACTGTGCAAGCTAAATGTTATTCTCAGTTAAGAGAGAGAAGTTCTAAGCCTGGACAAGTCCTAAGTCTTGGACAAGTCAGGTGCAGTTCAGTTCAGATTCAGATTACATATAGCACCAAACTTTTAACACCAAAATCTATACTGTACTTAAAAGTTAATGTCAGGAATGTTCATAGAGATTTTGTTTTCATGCAAACAGAAAAGAAGTTGTTCAATTGCTGCCTTAAACTTCTGAAAGGTTCAAACAAACGATTGAGATTTAAGGCACTACTGTGTTTTCTGTCCGTGCATTCTACCTTCCTACCTTTAAAATAAGAGTATTAGTGAGGTGATGCTTATCTTGTCTTTCATTTCTCATTTCTATTATTAGTTCCTATGTCAGCCATCTAGTGTATAAAGCATCCATTCACGTTGCATGTAACTCAAACTACTATTAAAACATTCAGAGTATATAGTCTGCACTGGTAAGATTGATTATTTAAATCTATTTAACGGATTCATCCAAACAGCTTTAATGTAAATTATTACCAAATATCTCAATATCCTTACTGCACTGAGAATCTTTTGTTGTTGCTGTTGTTATCTTAAACATGAAGTCTGTTGTTTCACAGATGCTATTGTATGTACTATAAATGATCTTTGACTAGGCCTGAATGTTCTACATAGTTTATTGAAAACAGTATGGTCCAAATATTTGTTGAGGCACCATGAATATATATATCATAAAATCATAGAATGTATTGGGTTGGAAGAGACCTTTAAAGATCAACTGTGGTTGGAATTTTGATTTTCTCTTACAGGTAACAGCTGAAATCATATTCCTTTCATGTTTCTCAATGCTTTGGAGCAGATTTGTAAGACTTTGCCATGTAATATGTCATATTCATGCAAAAGCACTTCAAATGATTCTTTAGATTTCCACTGTCCTCATGTTCACTACTGTTTTTCTCATCATTCACAACTGTACAGCACTATAGTCCAAAATGACGTGCTTTAAATTCTGATACAATAGCTGTAGCCTGTAATCACTCCTTTAGTGTAGTTACACACTACGTTGCCCTTCAGTAACTGATTAGAACACCAAAACACCACTTCCAATATCCACCAAAGCATTCACCTAACTGCTGGGTGTTATTGATTTGAAAATTGTTTGTTTGTTAACAGATTGACATCTTTGACAAAGAATAAAAATCTTGTGGTTTTATTTTGAGAGAACTGATATTTGCATTATAATATATATTTAATACAAAATAGTGTTCTACGCAAAGTGGGAGTTCTAAACATATGTAACTTCTTGTCAGCTGGGCACACTTTCTTACAGCTTAAGTGTAAATGAATACTAAAACCACTTAGTGGCTTTTTTACTAATTTATTTTATTATTCATACATGAAAAAAAGAATGAATGAAGAGAGTGGTGGTGAATGAAGCTAAATCCAGTTGGCAGACAGTCACAGGTGGTGTTCACAGTGCTCTGTATTGGGGACACTTTTGTTTAATATCTTCATCAATGATCTGGACAAGGGAATCGAGTGCACCCTCAGTAAGTTTGCAGATGACACTAAGTTGGGAGGGAGTGTTAATCTGCCTGAGGGTAGGAAGGCTCTGCAGAGGGACTTGGATAGGCTGAATCAACGGGCTGAGGCCAATTGTATGAGGTTCAGCAAGGCCAAGTGTGGGATCACGCACTTGGGTCACAACAACCCTATGCAATGTTACACGTAGGAGGATGAGTGGCTGGAGAGCTGCCCGCCAGAAAGGGGGGTGCTGGTTGGCAGCAACTGAACATGAGCCAGCATGGTACCCAGGCAGCCAAGAAGGCCAATGCCATCCTGGCCTGCATCAGGAATAGTATAGTCAGCAGGACTAGAGAAGTGATCATCCCACTGCACACAGCACTGGTTAGGCTGCACCTTGAGTACTATATACAAGTTTGGGTGCCGCAGTAAGACATTGAGGTGCTGGAGAGGGTCCAAAGAAGGGCAACAAAGGTGGTGAAGGGTCTTGACAATAAGTCCTACGAGGAGTGGCTGAGGGACTTTTGGTTGCTTAGTCTGAAGAAAAAGAGGCTGAGGGGAGAGTTTATCACTCTCTACAACTGCCTTAAAGGAGGGTGTAGTCAGGTGGGTGTGGGTATGGCCTGTTTTGAATTGTTAAATGTTTATTGTAATAAAGTGTTTGAAAGAATATTTGGATTGAATTTATATGCCATTTATCTGTATGTAGGTAAGCCACTAAGCTTCTGAAGACTCTATGTTTTGTTAAATATTCGTTTTTCAGTATGTTAGAATTAATAATGGGAATCCAATATCAAAGATAAATTTGTCCTGGGGAACATTTCAGGATATAAAATCCAGAACAAAGTAAAACCTTTCCATTTGCTGTGTCCTTATTCACAGGTAATACTATTTATTTCATGGTAAGGCTCCACAGTGTCTCAGTTCTCTGCATTAGTGAGTGATGATATGCTTTGCATGTTCATACATCAAGGGATCTCTATCACTAAGCCTTCAGCAGATGCATTACAGTTTTTAGTGTATGAGAGGTATTTTCTCACAACTGTAAAGCAGAAAAGAAAGGAAGGGTGGGATGTATTGGCCTGAAATATGTTATATCCATCATTCATGGCCACCTTAAAAACAGTTCAATAGAAATGTAATTCTCGATTGTTCCATTAACTCCATCAATTGGCAAGTCATGGTAGGCAGGCACAAAACAAACCATGTGGTAAATGTAATGGTGAATTTCAAACAATGATTACATTTTATAACTAGATTCTGTAACAGTTAGACTGCAGTCTGGGTTTAAAATATGAGATACAACAGCAGACTTATAGGACTAAACACTGCATGCTGCTTAATCAAATATAAACCGCAAAATTAGAAAACTAATTCCCAGAAACAAACCGAAAATCTGTGATCCTATGGAATTATAAATTCTGTTGAATTAAAATTTGTGTTGAATTTAAAGAATTGTTTGTAGATTATCTCGAATCAGATTTTGTAGCTTTTACATAGAGCTAACATATACAGGAGGAACCACGCAGTCAAAGAGGTGTTTCTTACCATGAGAATATGGAAGGTATGTGCTCTGTCAATGTTCTTTCTCTCTGTTCCTTAGACAAAAGGTGAATGTACAGGGTAACAATATAAACCCATGTTAAATAGTATATTTATTAGAAACTGTTGCCTGTGGAAATCTTGTCTATTTTTTTAAAATGGTTGAAAAGTGAATACTGAAAAAAAAAAAGAAATTTAAAGAGGAATAAAAAGGTATTATGTCTAAATCACTTAAATCTCCTTTCTCATGCCCCTCCTGGGAAACTGCATAGTAACTTCTTTGCTACAGCCATCACAAGTACTGTTTTGCAAGTCACTGAGATCAACTTTTTCAGTGTATATTTTTCACACTCTAATGACAGAAAGAAGCATTATAGAGGGTTTCATTTCACTGAATTTTGTTCATCTCACATTCAGACACCTTCATCTGAGCTGATCTACGGAAGAACTTTGTCTTCAATAGAGAAAAATAGGCATTTGTGGCATTTGACTTATCTCACCTATTTTAAGATAAGATGAGCTAAACCTTAAAAGTCTCTCCACTGTCTATGAAATGAGTCAAGGGTAACTCATTCAACTATTGTTATCTGCAATACAGATTTTGTGTATTTCATCATATGGAATGATGAAATCATTGATTTCATTTCTAGAGCCAACCCTGGCTCTAGAAGCTGTTTTTGCAGAAACGTGTAGCCCTCACTACATCTGAAGTTAATACATTTTGAGTAAATTAAATTCTACAAAATTTTGCAACCTTTTAAGAGAACAGAACTTAGAAATCTCAAAATTTTCATAAGCTTCAGTCATTGATATCTCTGTGTCTCAGCTTCCCATCTATTACACAGGAATAGTACCCTTTCATTTCATAGGATTTCTGTGAAAGTAAATTATTTACTATTTGTGAAGCATTAGATGTTATAATGATCACTGCCATCAAAAAAAAAGGAGGAAATTAATAATTCCGTCTCCCTAGCAGCATTTGAATAGTGGCTTATGGCTACATAGTGTATAATGATGAGGAAAAAAAAATAAAACTGAACAGCTAGTGATTTACTAAATACTTTTAATCATGAGTGCTGAATGATGCAAGGGTTTCATGGACAAAACAGCACATGAGGATCTAATTAAAAATTGTATTATACTGCATATGCACAAGAGCACAAATTAAGATTCCACAGATCACTTATGTTCTTGCCTATTCTAACTTCTGAGTGCTTTGCTTTGCAGCTACAATAGTTTGCTACAGTAGTTTTTAACATGTATCATTGAACTTGAAAGTGCAAGGCACTTTCACAATGTATGAATATCTTTGACCTTTTTTTCATATGCCTGTCAATAAAGTTATATCCATCAATCCAGAAAGTACATTTGAAGCGCAGTAAAAAAGAGTAACATAAAGTACTATATATGATGGTATTACCTTGTGGCTGTAAAGGAAAATAAGCTAAGGTTCTACTTGTGTGGATTAACTTGCAAATTCAGAGACTCAGCCTACACGGAAAAAAAGCCTGTGAAATAAAATGGACTTCTTGTCCAAGGGATAAATAACATAAGCAATAGGTGAAAACACATTATCTTATTTGTCTAATTTAAAAAACGAAAATACCCAAAACAAACAGAACAGGCTATAAGCAAGAGCAATCAGTTGTTGCACGATGTTTGTCACCTGATTCTACTTACCCTATTCCAAATACTTCAGTAGAATTTATTAAACAGCCAGTACACAGAATGTATCTATCAGAAAATAATTCTGTACCACAAATTAATTTCACTCTTGACCTTGCACAGAATTGATTCTATTCCTCACATATAAAAGGCCTCTATGTTCTAGTACATTATGCAGCTGTTCCCAGTGTATCTGGGACATATCTTTTCTATAAACCAACAGTACTTATATCTGAATAATCATTTCAGAGCACTCTTGATTCTTATTATTATTATTCTGAGAGATTATTTAACTTTCAAAAGGACTCTCTCCCATATTGTCTTTGGCATTTGCTTTGCCTCACGTAAATAGAAACAATGCAGTAGTAAAATAGGCTTTATTTCCTTACATATTTCAAGAAACCGCTTTACCTCTGTGTAGATACTCAGAATACGCTGTTGTATTTTCTTAATGGAAAGCTATCCAATCACTCAGAAACAAGTTCCCATACTTCTTTCATTCTTTCGTGTAGTTGCTGCCAAGTGTTGCTAAAGGGCTCTGTTCAAATGAAATTACATTAGACATTATGTTGTATTTCTATTACACTGTTCTGTTTAAAAAGTTGAAATGTATGTTGACTGTGTGGAACATTGTGGTCCTTTACATCTTGACAAATGTTTGTGTGGCAAAAGAATTAAAATATATGTTTGAAACCATTTCCGATATCAAAAGGCAAACGATTCCTTCAATGCACCTACTAAACTTGTCTCTAACCCTTCCCTTCTTTTTATTTTAAAGCAAATTGAAATTAAATTACAATAGCAAAATATGAGTCAATGTCAAAATATGAAATCGATAGGGTTGCTTTTGTCTGTGACAGTCTACATTTTCCCCAAAACATTGCTGAGCAAATGAAGCCTAAACAGAATGAGCAGAAAGCACCAATTTCAAGCAGGACTTCTTAATTGTCCTTGCCATATAAGTCCAATGGCTTTCACTGCAATATTTCAGCTGTAATTTCCATACTTTCTTCTTTGACACCTTTATATTATATACTTTTCTTATCACGCCGTAGATCAAATTTAATATTGAAAATGTTACATTGAAGACAGAGTATTTTTTTAGTCTTCTTTTAGCAATTTGAATAATTTTACCATTTTTGAAAGAGCTGGAAAAAAAGGAAGTAGAGCAATAATCAAACAAAAATTAACAAAATTAGAATGGTACTTTTTAAAGTACTTTTTTGTTATGAATAAATTATAGTTAAAAAATAAACAACTATACATAATAATAAATAATACCTAGTGTAAGCTCAAAATGGCTGCGGGAAGCTTAAGGGTTCCTTGTTATATCTTCAAGGTGTTTAATTCAAAAAGCAAAAATAATTCAGACACATTTGACTTGCAGCTGGATGTACTGCCCAGTGTTTTCAGTCATCTTTCCTCTTTCAGGTCCTATGAATCTTTCATTCACATAACGGCTCAACTAAGGCAGCAAAAGGTTGTGATGATTTTCCTTGAAAATAAGAGATGCATATTCAAACACCTGAAATTAAGAATAATCAAAGTTCAGGTTTCCTCTTTCCTTTGGGAACCCGGTTGACATTTAGTTCTTATACAGAAAGGAGTTCCTGCAACTTTTCCTTATTTAGAAGCTAGAGAAATATGTTGGAATTCATGCAAAAGTCAGATTTGTGGGAAAATTTCTCCTTCAACTTCATATTCTGCCTAAAGAGAGTCCCATGCTTAGGCACTTCTCCGTTTTCAGTTGAGAATAAATGTTATGAACTCCATCCTTGCAGAGCACAGCGTAACTTTTAGACATTTCAGTGCTGAGCATCACAATGCTTATGTGTATTTTTGGACCTTTACCATCACACTTTGCATCAAAGGACTTTTAGAGGCAGGGTGCTTCCAAAAATATTGATGCCATCTTCAGTAAACCTGCAGATTTGCTCCAGGTATGACTTTCCCTTTTCTAGGAAGTTAATTCCATTCTCCTTGAATCAGTTTTCTATTATTGCAAAAAAGTTACTTTCACATATGGGAATTAGCTCAAGTTTTCCAATTACTTTAATGACAGTGAACAAGGCTGCATCTATCTGACAGCGTTAACCAAAAAAAAGTCTTTTGATTTCTCATGGCTATAAACATATCAAACATTCTATTATTTCTTCAAGGGGAACCTGTTCATTCTTTAGGTTAATATTTTCTCTTAACATTTAAGGTAGCATTTTCGAAACAGAACATTTTTTTATATTCTCAAAACTATCTCTGTGATAGTGAAAACCTGCAATAAAATAAGTATTTATAGATACTTTCAAATCTCAGATGACTTTTTTCTTCTAAGATATTAAGTGTTGAAACATTGGCATTGAAGTTAAAAGCCTGTCCTTGCTGTCTCTGAGAATTCTGTTTAAATAAGTACAGGCCAAATGAGTTTGGCATTTTTAAGGCGGATATTTAGTGGAGTAATTCCTCATTTTTTTGGTGCAGGATAAATGCTCATGGCAGTACCCCACAAAGCTGTCACATGACCTGGATAAGAGCTGTATAAAAGGTGTAAAAAGGGTATCGCTGGTATGACCGGTGCAAAAACATCAATTACAGGAGAGGCAAAACCAGCAGTGGAATGAGAACTGTGTCGCTTCAAATCCTTGGCAGAGAGATGACTTTTAACACCCTAGGTAAGTCGTGTCATTGCACATGTCATCAGGAGTCATAACAATGTGATATATTTAACTGACAAACCTCCAACTCCTTACCGAGCATTTAAGGAGGGTGAATACAACTATGCCAGCAGGGAAAGTGGCTGTCATTTGACAAACTGACTTTCCTACCTGAAAAAGACATAGGAAATGTATCAAAATGAATGTTTGCTGCAGATAGCTTAGAGCTCTCGAAGACAGGTATAAAATGTGGCCGTATTATGCTGCGACCTTTCTTCTTTTCATATCTCCACCCTTCAGAGCAGAGGTCACCTATCTTTCCCAGATGGTACATCGAACTGTATTTTTCTTTCATCAATTAGAATTTAAACAGAGCAGTTACGAGTCAACAGGAGCTTGCAGAGGTTGACTCTGAATCAAAATACTCCTGATCTGATGATACAGATGTATTTTGTTTGTGGGTGAGGTGAGAACTCCTGGATCCCAAAAATGTAGGTATTCGGGCAGATACTGTTTCATAGATGTTTAAAAAAGCCCTAAATCATCAGCTAATGAGTGTAATGGCTTTGAGACCTTGCTATCTTTCTATTTTAACTGTAAATTAATAAAGATTTTCAAAGTAATGAGTGGTCCATGCTAACATCCATAGCATGGTTGTCTTGACTTAAAAGAATTAATAAAGTTATTGAATAGTTTTCTACAGTATATGAAATACTTCCTTCCATAGACTTCCACTTCTACCTTAAGACATACAGACTGATCCATAAAAGCTCTCATGGTCTGAAGAGACTTTTTTTTCTGCATACCAGAAATACTATGAAGAATGGTTTTGTAAAAAACATTATATACATATTTCTATGTATATTTATGTATGTCTTTCTATGTATATCTTTGTATTTTGTTCTCTAACAGTGAACCCAAAGGATACAATCTCAAATAAAATGTGTTTTACCACTTTTATCCCAATTTTTCAGTCAACTTGAAATATAATTCTAATATTTTTCTTACAAACTGAATAACATTGTTCTATAAAGCACAATAACAAGCATGGACTACCCACAACACTGCTTATGCATTCGTTTGAAAAAGAGCAGACGTGAAGAATGGTTTGTGTCAAGTACATCCCCCATGAGACGCCTAAGGAAGTGGAAAACCTAAATAGAGCCCATTGCTGAAATGGTTTCAGATAATATTATGACTTGGCTTTTGATTTAATTTTTCCCAGTTAGGACCTGGTAATGTCTACAAGTGCACTTTCAAACCTTTCAGGTCTCTGAGCTGTTGGCAGAGTTTGTGGGAAGGAAACATTACCTCAGGGCAGAGAAAGACAGATTTAGAGACTACTTTAGCTAACTGTATGAAGACCAGATGGGTATATCCCAGAGTGCTTAGGGAGCTGAGCTGTCATTGCAAGGCCCCTGTCTATACTTTCTAAAGGGTCATAGTGGCTGGGGATGTTCCTCAAGACTCAAAAAATCAAAAAAGGAAAATATGACCTACACTTCAAGAAGACAAATAAGAAGGATTAGCGGAATTATGGTTTTACCTAGAGTCTGAAGCTATGTGGTAGCTTCATATGATGATATAATTGACTCAGTGGACAAAAAGAGAGCAGCGAATACTCTTCATCCTGATTTAAGCAAGGCTTTCAGCATTTCCTAAAAGGTGGTAATGGAGTACAAAAGCATAGCCTGAAAATATGTGTTAAAAAATCCCTAATTTGTATGGTTAACATAATATTTTGTTCTTGTTCTGCTCAGGGACACACAAAACTCTTAACGGCTTTCATCTGAATTAGGATGATCTGCCTGCTATAAACAAGTTCACACTGGATGTTGTTGCTGCTTCATTAAAGATCTTTTGCACACGGGGAGTTGTAAAAGAAAGTCAAACCTGAGGTCACAAAGTGCATTTTTCCTAAATATTTCAGAAGGATACTTCTAGCTTATTATCGCTTTTTAAGTAGATGTGGATATTTGAAATATTTGACTTTTTTCAAATACTTGCAGTATTTTTGGTATTTTGTCTATAAAACAAGAATTCCCTTTTCTAAGAAATGTCTTCAGATACTCGTTCTTTCAAAGGGGAATGACTGATGATTATTATCCTTGGATAACCTTCCCAAATTTCTCCTTGAAACACCTGTATTCTGGCAAAGATGGTTCCTCCGAGAGCAAGACTTTGTAGGTGCTGTTATAGGATTTCCTAGAGACATGAAGTATACAGTCAGAGTGACAAGAAGCTATGAGAAAGAGATACCACAAGATAAATACACAGGTGGTGTTCTATCCAAAAGAAAATGGATGGAAAATTTCCTCAGACTTTTTACACAGAAACTGTGCACTCTTGCTGAGCTCTAGGCTCTAGTTATGTTTTAATTCTTCTTACAAATACTTTCAAGGAAGAATATTTTTATTTATATTTTATTAGGAGCATAAGCAAACTGAAATATAACTCCATAGCAATGAAACTATAAACTATCCTGCTTTAGTGTCTGTAGTATGTGTATATGACGGTTGGATAGAGTGAACAAGAACTGTGCTGCAAGGTCACTGCTGTAAAAACTGTTAAGATTCATGATAAGCTTCCAGCTTACTTTGGAAGCTTGTTTTTAAATTATACACTGGGCAAAGTGTCATGCTATAATAATTTCCCACTGCCTGAGCCACTCAGAACAAAAAGACTGGATGAAAACTTGACCTTGTGGCAAACATGGAACATTTCTTCAAATGCATAATAAACCAGTTGTGAATTGTGTTGGTTGATATGGATAGTCTGGTCACTGTTTCTGAAAGAATCCATATGAATAGTGCATAATGAATTAAATGTTCTCTTAGCAGTAAAAAGAAAGACAAAACCTTCTGTGGCTGAATTTTGGAAGACAAATTCAGATACCTAAAATAAGAAAGCCAGCAATTATGGATCCAAGATAGTTTACAGTTCTTCAACCACCCCCCCAAAAAAAACCCCCAGGATCTTATTGCAAGCTCCTTCTGGAAATATTATCAACTGAGACAAGTGGATTTGAGGGCTTTTTTTTTCAATTGTAGAACTTAGTTTTAGGTTCAGACTGAGTTTAGACTGCAGACTAGAAACAGCAGCTCACACTTGTAGTTTACGTAGTGTGAGCTTGAGACCATTACCGTACGTATTGTAAAGCACAGATATTTGCAAATACAATTCTACACACAATAACTTATACTGCTTAGGATTCTTATTGGTAACTTTCATGATCCAGTAATCATTGACTAGCTCTAGAAGGCCACATCAGATTTGAGAACCATTGGCTCAGGAAATTGAAGAATATTTCATATATCTGTCTCATGCTTCATGGGATGAAGCAGTTTCCAAGGTTCACAACTTTACACTTTTTCCTTCAAACAGGTGTAATTAAAACTTGAAAGTAGAATTTTCTGTACTTTCTTCCAGATTTAACTTTGTTCAGAATTATTTTTAGTCTCTTAGGAAGGAAAGCAGAGCACTTTCACATCATCCTAAGTACTGCTTATGAGAGAAAATATTTTTAGTTCTGGAAACAAAATATACTCTTTTAATGGAAGAAATGTGTATCTTTAAAGCCACAAACTGTCACTCACTGAGAGAAGGAATACTGGTTTCACATATTTAAAATCGCTCTCATAGACGTGAAAGATGAGCCTTCTAGCTGACTGACAGATTGCCTTTAAACACAAGAGAATTACAGAGACGTGTTCTTTATGTGTTTTGTTTAGTTTGTTTCTTGAAAAACTTTGTGACTATAAAAAGCCTACCAAATACCTTTGAACACGTACACTTTATTTCATTTCAAATTGACTTTTAATAATGTTTTTCACATGATAAGGAATTCATATTTGTCCAATTCATACTATTACCCTGCATTTCTGCAATCCTTTTGAAGACACTACAGTGAAAGTAGAGTTGGACTGAACACCTCCATACTTGAACACAATGAATGTGCACCAATTCAAGACTGACATCTGTGGTTGTAACACTATAAAGAAATATGGCATAAAGGCTATGAAAGTGTATTTGAGATAATTTAGGGGGAAAAAGTAGAATAATACATTTGGGTACATTTTCTTGCCATCTTCAAATGTATAAAACACATTGCATTGGCTGATAGCTTCTCGTCAAGAAATTTGTCTGGAATTAAAGACTCTCATTTATCTCTAATTTTATTGGAGACATATTAAAGATCACGATATTCATCATGTGTAATGTATTTCTTCATTACTGTTATATAGTCACCCCTTCCCCATACAATGTATACTGAACAGCTATTGATCTTAAATTTATATATCTTCTCATACTTGACTATTTTCTTCCAAGAGGTTTCATTATTGATCCTTCTAGGTGAAAAAAAAACCAACATAATAAAATTCATACTTGAAAATCGTGTGTGGTGAAATGTAGTTATTATTTTGCTATTATAATTAACCTTCACTCCTGAAAGAATAGAGAAATCTGTTGTATGTTCTCTGTAAGTCTGATGCTCAAGAATATGCTACTGATTCAGGATCTGATCTAATTCCCTTTGAACTGGGTATGAAGACAATCACTGATTTCAAAAAAGGGATTTTAAAAAAGAGTTGGATTGACCCAGTATTTGCAAGTATTTGTGAAACTGTGGATAGAATAATTTCAAGCTAAAGCAAATAGAAATCTTTACAGTTTAAGTTTGACTTAACTTGTCATTTCTTTTCCCCAGCAATGTGCAGCACAATCACTGCTGTCAGACTTTTGTATTAGTTTAACAGGAAAGGTTTTAGATAATATATTGTTACTGTGTATATATATAAGGGAAAAAAATAAAGTATTTAAATGAAGTTAGCTAGGAGTAGGGATGCCATATGGTTTTTAAGGAGACCCTTACAGTCTCCCTCAGCATCAAACTCAATGTCTGTCTGTCACTGTCCCTGCTCACTGCAGGGGTTGGACTGGATGATCTTTAAAGGTCCCTTCCAACCCAATATATTCTATGATTCTATGATTCTATTCTAATATCAGAGATATTATAAGTATAGAATTAAGCCCTATCTGTATGACGCAGTATAATTATGGGTTATTTTGATTTTTTTTTCCCTTTGCTATCAATTCTGACCTTTATCTTTGATGGATTTTCTTCCAGCAATTTGTAGTTAATAGAGTTTTATTCATTAGAAAAAAATTAGTCCCCAAATCCTCAACTAGATTTATAAAGAAATACTTAAGAAAAGACTAATCTAAGTAACATGGTTTCATTATTTTTTTATCAAATTTGTTCCTCCCATTTCTGTACAGGTCACTAATAAAATATTGTGTCTTGACTCTAGCCATGGAAATTAATCTGAAGAAAAAAGTACTGCAAATCCAGGCCATTTATATTTTGCTATTAAACTTTGTGAGTTGTAAAAGAGTTACTGGGTAATTTATTGTGGAGTGACTGAAACTGGAAGAGGCAATAAGCAGAATGAATTATTCATTTGAAAGTTTATGATAAAGCAGCTACATTTCAGCTGCTCTTCTGTACTGAGCCGATACTGACTTACTGACAATGTATTATCAGTACTGAATGCTGATATATGGAGATCAGTCATCTGCAAAATACTGTATCTATTGTGATCAATGAGAGTGTCATTGATTATTGTAAACAGAGGATACGTTATGCTTAGTAGTGGTGCCTTCGAGATGCTAAATTTTCTGCTACACAGCTGCGCCACATCATTAGAAGGCAGATTAGCTTAATAGAAAATATGTTAATCATTCCACTTTAATTCCTCCATCACTAAAGTATTTTAAAATAGCCAAAAAATCTGTATCATACTTGCTAGATAAATGGTAACAAAATATTTGAACCTTTAATGTTTGTTGGTTGGTTTTTTTTTAGGAAATGTATGCATACATTCAGGCACATGTAAATAAAATATATACACATATATATTATGTGTATACATATATTATGTGTATACATATACACACATACTGTGTACATTCACAGTAGTGCATGGTAATACCCATTTTTCTGATAATAACTTATTTCGGAGTGCATGTTATTTTGTTAAAAAGATTAAACATCATATGACTGAGTAGCTAACAAAAGGCAGCAGTGTTCAAATAACTTAATAGCCACATGAATCCAGTAACACAGGGGATGACTGACCACACGTTCTTCCTTCCTGTGCCCTTGCATTCTACAGATAATATTATGTAGTTGTTCGTTCAAACAGTCTATCTAAACTAAAACATAATCAAAGTTTGGTCAAGATATGATTGTCTGTCTTGGGAATTTATAGAAATGCACTCTGCCAGTATTAAACAGTACATTGCTCAGTTCCTCAAACCCAAATCCACAGAGCTTCTGAAATTAATCAGCTTGAAAGCCAAATGAATCCCTTGGTTTGATTCTTTCTATGTTGAAGATCCTTGATTTGATTCATGTCAGATTTTCATTTAATGGTTTGAAGGAATAAAAGAGGGAGATGCATCAGACAATAGACATCATTCTTTGCTCTGACAAATTTAATTCCTCAAATAAGTGAAGAGCTTTTACATTGAACCTTGAAGCACCTGGCTATATTTTGACTTTGTGTTGCCCTCCTGATATTTAACAATGACATCTTTCTTTCTTTCTTTCTTTCTTTCTTTCTTTCTTTCTTTCTTTCTTTCTTTCTTATAAGGCTCATATTTTAAAATAAAACTAGGATGACTAATATTACACTCTACCCCTTGCTTACTTTTCCCTTCTTTTGGTATCTCTTCTGTTAGTTACACAATGGCTGTTCTGGAAGTGTTTTATTTTGCATTTTTTAATCAAACATTGGAATGCAGCACAAGTATCATAAACAAAAAAATTAA
Organism: Mesitornis unicolor; assembly: GCF_000695765.1. NCBI lineage: Eukaryota > Metazoa > Chordata > Aves > Mesitornithiformes > Mesitornithidae > Mesitornis > Mesitornis unicolor. The sequence continues at coordinate 22,208 of NW_010207731.1, forward strand.
TTACTGGGTACATTTTATCTCCTTTCAGGAGTGTTTTTGTTATGTAAAACCCTCAATTACATTTGCACTTTTTACAGAATGCTCAGCTATTGTGCAGCAATTCTGTGGTTGTTTAGTGATATAATTTCCTAACAGCTAATATAGGGACGTTCAACAACTGAATCAGGCACTCAATTTAGATAGAAGCATCCCAATTATTTGCAGTTTTTTTGGCAGGTAGGCAGCTGTGTAGTCTGGTTGTTGCCTTCTGGCTTAGGTAATATTTGTTTAAAACCTTCATTAGTGTCTACCTGTCCTTGTAGTCCATTGTGGGCTTTTTATCCTCACTCATCCACGCTGAACTTTTTTGATGTGCACAAAACCTGTTAAAATCCAAGCTTAAAAGAGAAGGAAAACAAAGTTTCATTTATTAGTCTGTCTCACATGCCTGTTTTTTATCCTTACTGATCTCTTTTCAAATATTATGACTTGTCTCAATATCTTATGCAGATTGGTGAAACAAACTACTCTTGTTTAGGTCTTTTCTCTCATTTTTGCAATTTCTCTTTTTTTCTTGCTAATAAGGAGTCTAACTCTTCCATGGATGTGACAAATTTTATTGAGATTTTAAAATCAAGCTCATATTTTTGATTCTGTATTTAAACCATGTACATCAAGTGTTTTATTATGTTGTCTTTTGACCAGTTTCAGCAGAAAGACACATTTCCTTTGAGTTTGTTGGTAAAGGGAGATATATGGACCACTTGGATTACCCATCAGTTTGCTTTTTAGTCTTTATCACAGGGCTCATTGTTTAATACTAGTTTCCTTGTTATTCTAGATGCATTACACTAAAAGTGATGGACAAGATTTGTATTTAATAAAGGAACTGCCTGACTTATATAGTAGGTACAAGGAGAAAGATACAAATTCCTCACAGACCAAAGAGATCTGCAAAAACCCTTGCTTCCACAAAGAGCTGAACTTTATATATCATAAGAGACACAGCAGTGCCTAAAATCACTTATCAGCCAAAAGTTTAGGAAAGATCTGACTCTATTCTGCCTATACCTAGACTTCTTAGTGAGCTTCTGGAATTAGGAAATACCTTCCTTGTGTAGTGGAGAGAAATATTTTTAGAAGGTTTTCTATAGCTAAAACTTTTTTTGTTGTTTAACAGGGTTTCTTTTTTTTGTAACACCACTTTGCATTTAGGAATTAAATATTGACTATGACAGTTCACTATAGGCTATAGACTCAAGAGTTTTAGACGTATTTTATTCTCTTCTTCAAGTTCCTACTTGGTACTTCACTGTGGAATTCATTTTAACATAGTGTCTCAATCGATAAAGATTATGTGAGCATTCTATATAATATATATATTTATTTAGAGTAATTATTCTGAGATTAGAAAGCAATTTACAGTATAAATAAGACTTAATATCTTTCTAGTGACAACACAATCATAAGATAGTTGTTAACTAATACATTCAAAAGAGATCTGGTAGGAAACATTTTATTTCTGCATTCTGAATATTCTCAACTCTTTTGCTTCAATGTAAGTATAAATCAAATAAAAGGGAATAAATAGGATTTAAGTGATAGAATTTAAGTTATATGTTATAGCCAGTTCAACTCTTGCCAGGACTTGATTCAGCTGCAAGTAATGCCATACAGCAGTCAAAATCCCATTATAAAGTTCTCATTTTGAGTGACTCAACTTTGGATTTACTCTCATTTAACTGAGAAAATCCAACAACACAGTATAACAGACTTTGTTTCCTGTACAAAAGAAATGCTGCAAGTATTTGAAATTTTATCTTAAATATTTTCATAGAAGAATGCATCTGTAAGGCATCAACTTCATGAATATGCATTATTTTAACATTCATATTAATGAATATATCTAAATTAATCTTTGGATGAGAAAGAAAATAGAGGTCTTAATTGATCTCTGACTGGCTTTTCTGCAGATATTTCAGTCTTGTAAAGGATATGCAAAAGCCACTATTCCGACACGGTTTAGCTTTATATTACCTGAGTATATAATCTTTCCATCAGTATCTACAACTACCAAAGTGGTACAACAATCAGTAACAAGTCATCGTTACAAAACACCTGTATCAAATATTCTCACCTTCATACATTGCTGTAATATGGACATTTTTTTCTGAATGGGGATTATGGTTATACTGCTGCAACATTTGTGAAGAAGTGTAATAGGCGCTTTTTTAGTACTTAATTTAGCCATAGAATCACAGAATCACAAAATCACAGAATGTTAGGTGTTGGAAGGGACCTTGAAATATCACCCAGAGCTGGATCACCCAGAGGAGGTCACACAGGAATGCATCCAGGCGGGTCTTGAACATCTCCAGAGAAGGAGACTCCATACCCAGAGAGGGCAGCCTGTTCCAGTGATCTGTCACCCTTCCAGTAAAGAAGTTTGTTCCCTTGATGAGCTTGAACTTCCTGTGTTCCAGTTTGTACCAGTTTCCCCTTGTCTCATCACAGGGCACCACTGAAAAGAGTCTGGCCCCATCCTCTTGACATCCACCCTTTAGATATTTACAGACATTAATAAGATCCTTTCTCAGTCTTCTCTCCTCCAGGCTAAACTGACACAGCTCCCTCAGCCTTTTCTCATAAGACTTATGCTCCAGTCCCCTAACCATCATTGAAGCCCTCCACCGGACTCTCTCCAGTAGTTTCATGTCCTTCTTGAACTGGGGAGCCCAGAACTGGGGAAAGTACTCCAGATGTGGCCTCACTAGCGCAGCGTAGAGGGGGAAGATAATCTACCTTGACCTGCTGATCACGTTCTTCTTAAGGCACCCCAGGATAACATTGGCCTTCTTGGACACAGGGGCACATTCTGAATACCGGTTTAAATGTATTCTTAATGTATTAAAAAATGGGATTTCAGATTGCTCTTGTCCAAAATGGGTTCAGTTCCATTATCAACAGGGCAAAACCTCTAATAAAGACTTCTGTTACATCCCTTGTATTTAAAATAATGCATTTTGTTATTAAAAATTAATTTACAAAGTTATTTCATGATACCTTCTAGAGGTTCCATCTTCTAACATTGTCATGGGTCAACTGATAGGCACTTTTCTTGAGAAATATGGAAGAAGTATCTGTATGATTAATTGTAACTTCTCTTAGTAACAGAAAGAAAAGAAATGGCTTAAAATAGATCTTAGGTCCTTAGAAAAATGATAGAAAAAAATATGTAAGAACCTAAATTCGAGCAGCCTTTAAAAATTAACTTTACTCGTATCTTTTTTCTTACTCTTCTCAGTGGTGTTTTGTGGCTCCATTTCAGAATAGAGAAAAACAAACAAACAAAACCTAAAAACCCAACAGTATAGTAAACTATAAAGCGTATGGCAGCAGTGATTGAAAAGTGGTGTCTGTATTCTCTCTGTACATCAGGCGGTGAGCTTTCATTTCATACATCATTCATAACTTGCTTCAGTGACTCCACAAAGTCGGTACAAACCTTTTAGACAAAGAAGATCAGATTTATATATTTGTTCTGGATGGCAAAACTCCCCTTTATTTTTTATTTAAGAGTTTTCATTAAAATCCCTTGTTTTCCAGTGGAAACCTTAAATAGGTTGCTATGGTTTAAATATTTTCAAGATTAGTCATCCCCTTAAAATGCGGGTGTATCTTTAGTTTTTCAGGAAGCTGAGAAAATTCCACTTTCCATTTTTTTTTAGTTTAATGCCAGATAGTGACATTCTGGTCTCCATGGTGAAAAAAGAGGAAGGAAGGTATGATTTAAAGTAATTTTTTTTTAATGGTGACAAAGAAACAAGTTACTCTTGACAATTTTAAGACCCACTAGTCCACACTGCCACCTACACATCAATCTGAGAAATCATTTTCCCTCCAAAAACCTTGAAACTTTCTCCAAATTAATCTTTTACTTACATTTACTTTAAGTTTCTCTTCCAAGTTTTCAAGTTTTCTCCTGACTTGAGCCTTGCTTAATGTGTTGGCTTACCATGGCTCTCTCTTTTCCAACCTCATCAACATTAGTTAAAACTTTGTCCAGTCCTCCATACCTCCTTTCTTGTTTCTACACAGAATCACAGAATATTAAGAGTTGGAAAGGCCCTCTGGAGATCACCAAGCCCAAACCCTGCCAGAGCAGGATCACCCAGAGGAGGTCACACAGGAACATGGCCAGGGCTTTGGGTGTCTCCAGAGAAGGAGACTCCACAGCCTCTCTGGGCTGCCTTGCCAAAGTTTGTCCTTATGTTCAGGTTGAACCTTCTATGCTACAGCTTGCACCCATTGCCCCTTGTCCTGGCATTGGACATCACAGAGCAGAGCCTGGCTCCTTCCTCCTGACACTCGCCCTTTACAAATTGAAAACCATGAATGAGGTCACCCCTCAGTCTCCTCTGCTCTAAGCTAAAGAGCCCCAGCTCCCTCAGCTGCTCCTCAGCAGGAGATGCTTCACTCTCTCAATCATCCTTGTGGTCCTGCTGGACTCTTTCAAGCAGTTCCTGTCCTTCTTGAACTGAGGGCCCAGAACTGGACATAATGTTGTAGATGCGGTCTCACCAGGGCACAATATGTTAAATATTTTCCTGGTTACTATCTAACAAACCACTGTGTTCTTGTCTTTGGAATCCCACTCTAAGACAGGTTTACCAGTACAGATAAAATGTGATTATCTCACATAGGCTTAAATCTGCATTAGATGCTATCAGATCCAGAGTATAAGCTGAAGTATTGGAATGGCATAGCACCAAGTTAGTATGATCTCTAGCAGTATTTTAGTTCCATCCAATCAGCAATCTCTCATGCATCACATCAACAAAGTTGGGGTGTTAGCATCATTCCCAGTATCACTGTCTCAGTTATGGTAGCAGTACCATAGAGAACCGCCTATGTCAAGTCAGGTTTAATTAAGCTTAATATGAGTTATCAATGTGTCCTGGCAGCTAAATGGGCCAAAAGTGTCATGGAGTGCATTAAGTTCAGCATAGATAACCGCTCAAAAGATGTGATTGTCCTGCTGTGCTCAGCATTGTTGAGGCCTCACCTCAAGCACTGTGTGCAGTTTTGGGCTACACAATATAAGAAAGACATACAAATATCAGTGTGTGATCAAAGGAGGGCAACATAAATGGTGAATGGACTAGAAGGCATGAGTTATGAGAAGCAGCTGAGGGTATGAAGCTCCTTCAGCTTAAAGAAGAGGAGACTGAAGGGTGACCTCATGGCTGTCTACGACTTCCTCATGAGGTGGAGCAGAGAAGGAGGTGCTGATGATCCCTTCTCTCTGGTGTCTGTTGATAGAACATGAGGAAATGACCTAAAGCTGCCCCAGGGAAAGTTAAGTTTGAATTTTATGAAAACGTCCTTCACTGAGAGGGTGGTCAAGCACTGGAGCAAGTTCCCCAGGGAAGTGGTCATGGCCTCTCTGTGTCCAAAAAACATTTGGACAATATTCTTAGATATATGGTTTAACTTTTATGTTGCCTGTGTGGAGTCAGCAGTTGGACTTGAAGATGTTTGTGGGTCCCTTCCAGCTCAGGATATTTTATGATTCTATTATCTTAATTCTACTTAAACAGAACCAAAGAAATGTTTTTTTTCTAATATATATCTAAAAATCTTTAGCTATCCTTTATCCATAGACTGCCTAAGTAACTCACTTGGGTGCTTAGCTATCTCCCCAAGAGGAGGCCTTTCTTTATACCCAGGCATAATCTTCCTTGCTGCAAAACAGGTGCATTATTTCTTGTTTTGTTCATAGTGTAGAAAGTAATTATTTATTTGCTCCTTTGCCACAATCTTTCATATGCCTGAATACTATTATTGTGTACTTCTGAAATCTTTATTGCTTTGTGTCAGATAATGCTAACTCTTTCAGGATTTTGTGTAGGACACATTTTCTAGAACCCAGTTTTCCGCTCTAACTAACCCAACATGTTTTTTGAAGTGTGGTGCCCAGGTGTGGGCAGGTTAAAAAAGGAAGAAATGCATTATAAATATGTTTGTGTTAGTCAATTAAAAGGAACCAGAACTTATTGCATGACCCTGAGGTGAATCAGCAATAGTCTAGATATCGACACTATTTAATTCCCTAAGGCTTCATAACAGGGTTACTATATCCAGATTACCTATTAGGATTGTGACCTGGCCTGTGCTAGCTCTAAAGATGTGACTGGGAGTTTCCTGGGTGAAGGCTCAAAGCAAGCTAGGGGTTATGTTAGTAATTTGACATTAGGGTTTTTTTAGTTCCAGTGATAAGGTCTGTGACCTGCTCAATTGACAGATCAATTTTAGTGGTTTGTTTTTTTCTTTACTTTGCCCCAGAATTATACACTTTATTATAAGACTAATTGGCCTCCAGTCAGCTACATCTCATTCCTTTCTGCAATGAAGAGTGGCAAGATATGTACCATTTACCTTGCAAAACCAAGGATGGGGCTCGCTGTGGGAGCTTACAGATGGAAGCTAACAAAGTTCCTGCAGGAGTCCATTGCAGAACCAGCCTGGGATGCTTCAATAGCCAAGTCCTAGCATAACTTGATTAATCTCAATTTTATTAGCCTCCAGCTTCCTCATAGAAACATCTCAGTGATCTCAAGACCAACACTGTTTTGGTAATGATTATTTGAAGCAGTTTGAGCTGTTAGGCAGCAGCATGCAGCTCAAAAGCCACAGCTTTAGTAGCCCAGATAGACCAGAAAAACTGATTTTCTAACTTGTAGAAAAAAGCTTTGCAAGTATAGGAAGAAAAGCACACCAAGTGTCTATATGTTCATAAAAGGTTGCAAAAAAAAATTAATCGTGTTCGCATTGTACATAACAGAAAAGGAAAAATAGGATGAAATTATAGCAAAATAAAAGATTGAAGTTCAAACATTGGGTAAACCACCATAAAAAGAAGAGTAGAGAAGCATTAGAGAAGATTCTCTGGAGAGCCTGGAGACCTTAGAGAACCTTTATTACTCAAGGTCTTTGAGAACAAATTAGACAAACATTGGTCAAGGAGGACACAGAATAGTCTTTGTAGTGAAACAGGGACGGGATAGACAGTGACCTGACATCATTCCCACCTTATCTCTGGGATAAACAAACATTTGTTTTGTGATCCACTGCAACTCTTCAGTCACATCCCACAGTGAAATTCAATCTAGCCCACTGTTTACCACTTTGAATAGATACACAGATGAGTTTTCCTACCTAAATGAAACATTTTGTACTTCCCTCTTTCGCAGTTTGTTTCAGACCATTCCTCTAACTTGATGACATCATTATGGATTAATAATCCTGTATTCTAGACTTCTTACTAATTCACTTAGGTCACACAGATAAGTAATTCTTTATTTCATCTTTCTGATGATATTTTTGCATGGTATTAGATCCAAGTATATGATTATTAGAGTATCAAACACACATCCACTTCATACATCCTCTTAGTAAAAAATAAGTTGAGAATTACCCAGCCTGAGCTGGGTGCCACTGGTTTAACTCCTGTACCAAGGCCAGTCACTGCTGCCTTCCCTGCTCCAGACTCAGCTCATGAGGTGGCTCCTTTAGGGAAGGGGTGACACCCCCTCAAGTCACTGCCTGAAAAACCATAGTCCTTTTTGGGGGCTAGGGTTGTTAGGGGCCACTGACAGGCTGCAGCTGGCAGCTTAGGAGAATAAAGTGGGATGTGACAGGGAAACCTACAAAAATAACACTAAGCAGAGCCCAAACCTGATGAGAAAGAAAAGATCAATGCCACTCTTCTGTCAGTAGAGACCTGTGAATGCTGCCAAGTCACTGTGACCCACTGCCTCCCATCCTTCTTGAGATGGGCTGAAGCATCAACCTCAGGGCCCAGAGGGACTCTAGAAGAATAATCTTATCATCAGAGAAAAGGCATAGATACTGGAAGGACTTTTTAAAAAACCCAACAATTTAACTGCATTATTAATGAGTCTATGGCCTATAACACGACTTTGAGTGTAACAACATGCCTTCAAATAATTTCAACTAGTACGTCTCTTCCCCAGATCATAAATATTTAAATTAAATCAAGCAGGAATAACACTTCAAAACTGAAAATCTTTTTCTGGATCACTTCCAGCATTATCACTGTGAAGCTGTGTTATTTTTTACATGCTGTTTCTCATGTTGTTGATAAGTAAGAGACAAATGAAAAAAGCCAGACATTCCTGGTTAGAATGAACAGTGCCCACTGCCTTATGCATTATGGAGTCCTGAACTCTAGAAATCTGTGACCACTGTTGGCCCTTTAGCAGCAAACGGTAGCTTCAGGGCAATTCGATCTAGTGAAACATCCACTGTAAATTTATGATTTTCCTTTCTTCTGTGTACACATTTAAAGCTACAGGAGGGTCAGACGTTTGGATACAGTCTGAGTTGATTGAATATTGAGTAGAGATCATAAGGCAAGATAAAAATATTTTCTGACTTACATCATTGTAATAATTATCCCAGGTTTAGTCGTATACTATAAGTTGCTTAAGAACGTGTGTTGTCCACATACAGCACTAATGTACACATACATATACAAAGATCTCTAACTTGGTTCTAAAGAAGCTAGAAGAGCCCACATGACAAATATCAGTGCATAAATTTTTCATCAAATACCACTTATCTTAATGAACTTTGATAGTCGTGTCTAGATATCGTAGAATCATAGAAGGATCTAATTTAGAAGATCCTTTGGAAGTCACCTAGTACAGTCTTTTTTTCAAAGACATTTCTATGTTTTCTCCATACCCAGACATTAGGCAATAGAAATTTCCCCTTAAGCATCATCTTCTTCAGGTTGAACAAACTACTTTTTCTCAGCCTTACCTCATTCCTCTCGTGCTCCAGACCCTTGATCATCTTGACAGCCTTCCTTGGAGCTTTCTTATACTGTAAATCCCCAAACTGGACACAGGACTTTAGATTTGGTCCCACACACACTGGATAGGGTCGAGTAGTCCCATCCCTCAATCTGCCAGCTATGCTTTTATTAATGCAGCCCCATATGTCATTTATCCTCACTTCTGCATGGGTGCACTGCTGGCTCATGTTCAGCATGACGCCCACCAGGAATCTGGGTCCTTTGCTGCAAAACTGCTTTCTGCTCTGTTCGGTGTCCAACCTACCCTGTTGCAGCCTTATTCTGTGTCAGGTGCAAGACTTCTCATTTCCTTTTCCTGAACTTTATGGCGTTTCTTTCTAACCACTTCTTCAGTCTGTTGAGTTCTCTTTGAAAAGCTTTCCTCAAGATACTGACTGGATTTATGACTAAATAAAGTACTTTGCTGCCTTTACAGGAAATACCAAATTGATATTTACAATTAAAGGGCACACACAGACAAATCTGTACTTCATTTAAGATCCTAATTCTAAAATTCATTTAAAATGTTGGTACATCACACACAAATGAGAAAGAAACATGCATGTGGGTCTAAAGCAAAACTCTATTCAGACTATGCTGCACTTTTGGACCCATAAAATTATCTTTAAAAAAGAATTTAAAATATTTTAAGATATGTGAGATTTTTTCAGTTAATGTCTGTGATGGTGAAAAAGAATCTTTATTGTTTTCAAAGTTTTCTGCAGGTATGTTGTGTATCTTCTGTACTTGATTGGAGAGAATAAATCAGCTCTGGGACAAGCTATCAATACAACCAAGTTCACTGCATGCTTCTATGCGCTACTTGCATATTTTATATTTCACTGAAATCTTACTCTCTTAAGAATGTGGCTGGTCATCAATAGCAAACATCAGTCTCACCATGTCAAACAAGATGAGAAAAGAAAGATAACAAATGAAAAAGCTGATGCTAGATGTTCCTATGGATTCTACTCGTATAGAAACCATGAGTTCTTAGGGTTTAGCAAGTAAAACTGAATTTGACAGGGGTTGAGGAATTTTTCTTGTGTTGTGGAATATTATCTGTCAAAACATGGCCCATGAGAAAGGATATTACCAATGTAGGCTGTTAACCTGAGAAAGTCATTCAGTCTATGACACTTAATATCATAGAAAACGTACTCTTCATCACTTTTTAAGTCTTTTGCTACCACCTAAAATGTAAGTGAAAATCTAAGGTTTCCTGCTTAAAAAAAAAAAAAGATTGAAACCACATGAACAGTTTTCATTCCTTTTCAGCATAGCAAGATCTCTAAGGCTAGGTAAGATATCAAAATCCAAGCAGTGCTGTGATGGTGAATATATACTGATTTATGCAAAGTCTTTAAACAAAATTGGAATGATAACAGGTTTCAGAAAAAAGTTGCTATATACTGTGGACAGAACATCATAGACATGGAAACTTTGAATTGTGGTACAGAAGTTGAACTGTCTTTTATCTACTGGAGTCACAAAACTTGAACGCTAAACTGAACTGACTTCATCAGTGCTAATTTTAAATCTCTAAATACCAAGCAATATAGTAAGAGTGTTTTATTTGTTCTCAGTTCTGCTAAGAACAAGTCTCTGCTGAAGACATTGGATTCTTGTGTGCATAGTCTGTTACAAAAAGCCATAAGTCAAGAAGGAGATAAGGTAAGAATCAGTTAAACTTTCAGGGCATTAGATTACAGGTGATTAGTAGCCATGAATCACATCTGATAATAAATGACTTTGGAACTCTCTCCCTTAACAACCATTTAATATATGTTGCAGATTTTTAAACAATTAAAAAGCATTTAATACTAATAAATCTTCTTTATTTTTTACATAAAATAACAAAATAATTGTTAAAAAACCTTTCATTGAATAGTTATGTCTTCTCACTGAAGGTGATATTTTTGGTTTGCAGAAAAAGTAAAGTCACTATTGATTTATTACAGAACGTTTCCAGGGTCATAAACTCCGTTTGTCTGGTAGTAGGTTGGCCAAAATGTAATTGCACTTTTTTCTGAGTAAATTAAAGATTAATTTTTCATGGGAAAAAAACCCCCAAAACTGTATTAAACAACATGCTGTCCATTTTGTTCAATTACCTTTTACCATCCTTCATGCAACCTCAAGTTTTTCCTATCCAAGGCATTTTGTAACGAACAAAACAAATGGTAGTCCAATACCATCAGGTGCCGGGTTTGGCAAAGATGGTGGGTGTAATAACACATCCCATTCAATCTGCAACTACTTTTGACGAGTGATCAAACTCGTACGTGGTCCAGCATCATCACAGTGAAACACAAACCTTTGCAATTCACCCATTCTGGAGGTTTCTGTTTGATGGCATCATTTAATTTATCCCACTGATGACAGTACATGTCCAAATCAATGGTTTGGTTCCTTGGAAGCAATTCAAAATATACAATACCTTTGAAATCCCACTGGACTGACAGCATAACCTTCCTTTGAAGAATATCCACTTTTGAAGTGTTTTAAGCTGGTTCATCACACTTGCTCCATGATGTTTCCCATTCATTATTGTTGTAGATGATGCATTTTTTGTCACCTGTTATCATCTGCTAGAAAAATGGATCATTTTCTTCACTTTACAAAAGAGAATGGCAGACGTTAACGCACTTAGTGAGATGAATTTGAGACCATGTGGTACCCAAATATCGAGCCTCCTAACATAGTCAAGTTGTTTTACATTATTTTAAACACCAAATTTTGATATGTTAATGTTATCAACAATCTCTCACATCATTAAATGCTTATTGGATTTGATCAATGCCTTAGTTTTGTTATCAACTTTGATTGGCCTCCCCAAGTATGGCGCATCTTTAATATCAACTTCTCCATATCAAAATTTAGCAAACCACTTCTGACACTGCCATAGTTTTAAGGCATCTTCATCATGCATGTCACATAACTTCTTATGAAGTTGCTCAGCATTTTGTCCTTTTCTGAAGGAACACAGCAAAATATGACAAAGATATTTCTTTTGTTTTTCCATTTTGAAATTGATGCCAAATCAATAATTGTTAAAATTGTGTGCAACTTTTTTTTGAAACAAGCTTGAACTGTCAGTTGCTAAGTTACATAGTGAATTTGCAGTTTAAAATGAAGTTAGTTACATTTCCAGACATGTATGTCCATCTATTAAAATACCCCACAATAACTTTTTGGCCAACCTAATTATCAAGTTGACACTTGAAATAACAGACAACAATCAGGTCTTACAGATATTTAACACAAAGATTCTCATAGCACCATTTAGAAACTTTGATAGTTCTCTTTCTGTTTTTCTGTTGCATTCCTTTTTTCTTCTGCCTTTCATAAGAACAGACAAAATAAATGGTTGGTGATTTTTCAAAAACTTAAGATAATAGTAAAATATGTATTTTAACAGATTATATAGTTATGTTAAAAATATTTTCTCTTTTTCTTTTTCTTTTTTTCCCACTATTACTCACTTTCCTAAGCCCGACAATCTGCTCAGTAATTAAGTGGTTAAAACTACACCATCAAGATCCTAAATTCAAAGTTGGAATGAATTTCAACACACTGAGAAATGTTTTTTAACAGCAAATCAAAATATTCTGCACTAACGGATGAACAGATTGCTTCTGTTAACACTTACTTTCACCTCCTTGTTATTCTTTGACAAAGATTAATAGACATTGTAGAGATGAACTTAGGTGTGGCTGTAAAGGTAACATATACTTATTTTGGTCTAACTAAAATGTATAGTATAACTATAATACTATCTGCATTTGCCATCAAGAAGCCTCATTAAGACGTCTTGCACTCTTCCAATGTACATTATAGCTTCTGTGAGCTGCACTGTCATTAACAGATAAAAAGTTTAAAGACATCCAACTCTGAGTTAATGTAGTACTGTGTAAAGTCTACTTACTAATGATGTGCAACTAGAGATCATGCTGTTTTTACAGTTACAGCCTCTGGCCTGGACTTGTAAGAGATACTTAGTTGCCTAAATGGGCATATAAGTGCTTGGTATGATTTTCAGGATCTCCAAGCCTTCATTTCAAGAGCAGTAAGGCTAATGACATAATAAAAATGTCACTGGAGGCTTGTCTGCATTTTTAGGTAGCTAACTACCTCCTGAAATCAAGTTCGTTCTTCTTTGCCTGTATTTCCCATCGGTATTTTATGGCACTGTGGTTTTCTTCCAATTCTTTTCAGGCTGACTCACCAAAGATTTGGTCATCATGCATAAAATGCAGATAGAGTTCCTGCAGTCATGGCCACCTGTTTGTCCAGCAACAGTATGGTTCTGTAAGGACTTAGCATAACAGAATCACAGAATCATAGAGTGGTTTGGTTTGGAAGGGACATTAAAGATCATTTAGTCTAACCTCACTGCCATGGGCAGGGACACCTTCCACTAGACCAGATTGTTCTCAAAGCCCCATCCAACCTGGCCTTGAACACTTCCAGGGAAAGGGCATCCACAACTTCCCCGGGCAACCTGTTCTAGTGACTCACTACTCTCAGAATAAAGAATTTCTCCTTAATATCTAGTCTAAATCTATCCTCTTCCAGTTTAAAACCATTACCTCTCATCCTATCACTACATGCCCTTGTGAAAACTCCCTTTCCAGATTTCTTGTAGTCTCCCTTCAGGTACTTCATCAACTAGCACTCCTAAGTCCTTCTCCTCAGTGCTGCTCTCAATCCATTCTCCACTCAACCTGCATTTGTGCTTGTGATGGTCCTAACTCACATTCAGAAACTTGCACTTGGCCTTGTCAAACTTAATGTGTTTGGCAGAGGCCCACATCTCCAGCACATCCAGGTCCCTCTGTATAGCATCCCTTCCCTCCATCATGTCAACAGCACCCCACTACTTGGTGTCATTGGCAAAACTGATAAGAGTGCACTCAATCTCACTGTCCGTGTCACTGACAAAGACTGCTGGTCCCAATACCAATCCCCGAGGAAGACCACTTGTCACTGAACTCCACTTGGTTATTGAGCCACTGACCACAACATTTTGAGTGCGACCATCCAGTCAATTCGTTTTCCACTGAGTGGTCCATCCATCAGCTCCATGACTCTCCAATTCAGAGACAAGTATTTTGTTCAGGAGAGTGTTAAATGCTTTGCACAATTCCAGGTAGAGGACAGAAGTTACTCTTCCCTTATCCACCAATGCTATAACCCTGTCATAGAGGGCCACTAAATTTGTCAGACATGATTTGCCCTTAGTGTAGCCGTGTTGGCTGTCACCAATCACCTCCTTATATAAATAAATAAAACAAACTAAGACTTCATTATTTCTATCTTGATACTATTATTCAAAATCATTTCAGTTGTCCGTCTGCCTGAGGCTATAACATATAAAAGGGACACGGTGATGGACATTGTGAAAGGAGCCATAGCTGAAGTCTTTGCTGAAATTTACATCCAATGTGAAGTAAAAGGCAAGTGAGAAGGATACTCAATGCAGGAATACCTGGAGGCCAGGATAATATCTTGAAAAAAATGATTATTCGTAATCTAAATGAGGCAAATAAAGGTTTTTCAAAATTACTTTTTGTCTAGAAAAACAAATGCTGTAAAAAAAACCTGTTGGTTATTTTCGGTGGAAACTTGTATATATATATGTAGGAAGAACTTCTGAGATAAAAATGAGAACATTTTTGTAAACTCGGGGTTTTTGATTGCGTGGCTAAGCCATTTCCCAAGGCAAGGTGACCTTGGATGGCTGTCTAATCCCCACACAGCAACTCTCTACATCCCCCTCCTCAACAGCACAGGAGAGAAAATAAGATGTAAAAGCTCATGGATTAAGATAAAGATGGGGAGATCGCTTATGAATTGTCATCATGGGCAAAACAGACTTGACTATGGGAAGATTCTTTTAACCTGTTGCCAGCTAAAAATATAGTAGGATGGCAAGAAACCAAAACTAAAACGTCACCTCCCTCCCATCTCAGTCTCAACTTCACACCTTCATCTCTGACTTCTCCCTTCAGTGTTTTCCCCTTTACTCTCATTTTCTCCAAGGTGCCACTACCTTGGGTGAAGGCTTATCCGTGCCCTGTGGTGGGGTCAGTTGGAGCTGGCTGAAACCGGCTGTGTCCTTCATGGGGCAGCCCCGGCCCCTCCTCACAGAGTCCACCCTGCAGCCCCCACTGCCAGCGCTTGGGCACCCAAACCTGGTACAGCCGTCTAACTTCATTTTGCCTAAATAAACATTAAATGGAATCAGGGAAACTTGGAAATCAGGAAATCACATCTGTTCCTGTCCTGCCCTGATCTCTCTTTATAACTAAAGTCTGCTATAAAAGTTAAAGTGTTTCAAAGCCAGAAATTACTTGAAGATATATTGACCTGAAGATTACAAAAAGAGGGTTTATGAGTGCTCTATTAACACTAATAATGTAAAAACAGGTCTAACAACTATTTTCCATCTGGTAAAAAGAGGCTCCTTACTGTGAAACTAAGAAAAAGTTTATCATAATAGCAGATATACCTGAACTAGGAACAGCATTATATTTAAGAATCAATTGTAAGTATTTCTACTAATACTTTTTAAATCCAATTTGTCCACTGGGAATTTTTTCAAGCTTTTTCTTTTATGGAAAACAGCAGAGAATTATATAGTCCTGACATGGGAGAAAGCCAGAAAAGTGTAGTGGATGGATAAGTGTATTTTGTTTAACATCATTTTGGATTTTCGTGTGCCAAAACACACAAATAATCTAGTACTCATGGCCTGAACTTTTGCTTTTACCTGCTTCATTCTGAATTTTACTAGTATTCCAGTGACATACTTTCTAATATAGAAATCTACATTGACACCTTTACACAATAGGCAGCTGTCTTCAGTAGTCCCAGGTAGCATTTTATTCAGCTTCAAAGTTATTTTTTGTGTTTGTTTGGTTGGTTGCTTTTTTTCCCCAACCTATATCTATAAATCATCAGTCCTAAAGTTTCATTTGTGCTATGCTTCCATAAAAATTAGCCCTGTGCCCTGTAATATCACAACACCTCCATCACAGAGCGACAGCCAGTGGTCACATGTGATTCAAAATGTAAAGTGTTATAATGAATTAAATTTCCTTTCACAGAACCACAGAATCACAGAACATTAGGGACTGGAAGGGACCTCAAAAGATCATCCAGTCCAATCCCTTTCACCTGAGAAGAGTGAAATTTTGAGGCTCAACTATGTCTCAAGTATCAGTTTCTCACTTCGTAAAGCATACCAGAGTTTATACTAGAAGTGAAAAGGCTAAATTCTCAGCCATTCTCAGCATGAAGTGGTATGAGAAACTTGCTTCAACACACAGATCAAAGAAAGAAGTGATTTTGATGAATATATTTTCTTCCTTTCCTACTGAAATTGTGAAATGTGAAACCAGAGAATCATGAAGAGCAGGTGAAAGATGCTATTTGTAACCTCAAGGGTTTCTTTTCCTCTTTTTTTTTTTCCCCTTGTGATGGCTGAATGTAAAGTACAGGAATAACAGTTTTTCATGATATTTCAGTATTGCCTCATCTGGCCTCAAAAATACATATCCTAAGTGATTTTTATCAAAGAATTCCTGGTTTTCCAATCTCAAGGGGAGGTAAATTAGAGGTAGACGTTCAGAAAGCCTGATCAGAATGCATCATATTGCAAAAGCAGATCCATCTGAGAAGCTTCTCTCTGTACAAAAACCCCGAATAAGGCAGTTATGGCCTTATCTCCCCACTGTCTCTGTAAGAGTGGTTCATTGGTTAAGATGCTGGTTGTTGTCAGTGCTCTCTGAGCTGCATAACTCTTCTTTTCCAAGCACAGGATTCAGGTGTCAGGAAACTCATAAGCCCTGTAACATGTGGATGTGATTTTGGATCTAAAATAAAGAGTAAACTTATGTAATACAATTCAGCCCCAGGAAGGTATATCTGAATTAACTACTCCTATAACCATATAGGTTATTTCCTTACTTCTCTGTGAAGAAATAAGCATTTCCTCACTTATTTGGAATGGTGTAAGTCACAATTGTCAGATAAGGACTTGTTCCCTAAAATTGTTTAGCTGTTTAAAACTGATTCACTATTTTCCCTTTTATTGGTGGTTTACCTTTCAGTGTACTGTTTCACCACCGAACTGTGTATTTTCTGTTAATTTACAGATAATCTGCTGATTTACAGATTAATAAGTGACCTCGATACAAGTACTTAACTAGAAATGTTTACAGTTCATTAGTGTTTGATAAATGAACTGTAATATTCTGTATTCAGCAATATTCTGTAATTTTGAAGTGACTATAATCTTCCAATGATTGACTTCCAACATGTTACATCTAACAATACTATAGATAGATTATCTTTTGTCTTTTTTGTGTTTGTGTTTTTTAATTTAGAAAGACAAATTGCATACGGAAGGGTTATAAAATAATGTTTGACATTTGCTCCCTTGATCCTGAGATTCACTGCAGTATAGTTAACTAACAAAGACCAGCAAAGAGATGAGTGATATCAGAAGTTCACAACTTAGCAAGAATGCATCCTTCTCCACGTTGTTGCAACATGTAGATTATGAGTGGACTGGGAAATGCAATCAACGTACAAGGTATCTGTCATCCCACCTTTACATGATGGGTAGAACTATAGTGGTCTATTTTGCTATGGGAAGCTCAGATGTGAAATTCTAGAAACATTAGAAAACATTGCACTGGTAAAACTAATTTTGGTTTTATCTTTTTTTTAATAATACCTGCATTGTGACTGGAGATTAATTTTCTTCCATTATTCATCAAATATGAACAGTTTGGTTGTGGTTGTAAGGATCATAGTAATGCCCCACCAATATGTTTCCTTATGTATCTCAAAAGATAATTCTTAGAGTGATTGGATGCTCAATGCCTGTGGTCGCTGCAATTTCCTGAATGAGATGTGGCAGCATTGTTAGAAACAGTCAGGGTCAAAATTAATCTTGTAAAAGCTTCTTAGCTCTTTTTGAATGTTCATTTATTGATATGGAAAACATATTACTACAGAAATGTTGATAAGGAATCAGCCTTAAAAGGTAACGAAAAAAACAAAATGCAAGAATTTTTTTTTTCTGTTGCCTCAGCTTCTCAGTTCTGTCTTCTCTGCATATATTGCTACTTGAAGACAGTATTATGGAGAAGACAATCAAGTCGTATTTATTTAAATATTTCAGAAAGCCTTCTGAATTTCCTTCTGAATTGCTGTATCTGATGAGATAACCTTGCATGTTTTGGTTGCCAAAATAGACATCATCTAAAACTACTCAACGTGGAAAAAAAAAATTTCCTGGTTTTCAAACCATATTTCTTTATATCCGCAGTCTTATGTGAAAAAAATAAAAAGGAAAAGTCTGTCAATCAGCTACAAACACTCCATCTACGCAGGCTGTGATTATGGAGGATGTGAATAAACCTTTGATCCTTACTCTTTCTTTTGAATGGGAATTCATGAAAGCAATTCCCAGTATTTGAATTCTAAATATAGATATATAACCTGATTGATCTGCTCCCCTGTTTAAACCTGAGCACTTCTCAAGCACTTTGCTGAATTGCGTCCTAACAGCACAGCAAATCACTAACGTCAGCACTGATGCTGGTACAACAGTTGAGAATAAAGATGATTCAAAAGAAGAATCTCATAGTATTTATGATCAAAAGTATGTTGCTCATCACAGCTAAGTTCTCTTGGTAGATTCATAAGCTGAAATAGAATGATGCTGTATTTCTCTTTTATAGGTCCTTCAAACATTAAAGAAAACTCAGTAAGGAAAGATTATTTTTATTGGATATTGTGCTGATGATTCTGGGGCAAAATGTTCTTTTATACTGACACTTAAATTAAAAAAAAAAAAAATTAGATGTTCTCCACATAATTCTTTTTAGACTACAATTGTCTCATAAAAGTGCACAAATAGTAAAAAGCTATCATAACAGACTTAAATAAACCATTAATGTTTCTCTTTTGTGTCAGGAAAAAAGTAT
The DNA here is from genome assembly GCF_000695765.1 of Mesitornis unicolor. Lineage (NCBI taxonomy): Eukaryota > Metazoa > Chordata > Aves > Mesitornithiformes > Mesitornithidae > Mesitornis > Mesitornis unicolor. The sequence goes on from NW_010207731.1 coordinate 41,072, forward strand.
CAGAGAAGGAAAACATAATCAGTGTTAAGTTTTGTTGCAGCCTAACTGAACCTCCTTACTTGCATGACATTACTAATTCATGAGGTATTGAACTATTACCAAAAAAAATAGAAATAGAAGTAAAGAAACAAAAAACCCCACCAAAAACTCCAAACCAAACCGAACACATTCATATGATATAGCTAGCTTGGAGACAGGAAAACAAAAGGGTCTTATGAACACATAACAATGCTATATAGATGTCTGACACACGGAAATGTAAAAGAAACAGATCTAGGATCACATGTTTTATGAGGGAATAACATCTATGGAATGGCCATGTAAGTATTATCCCACCCTGAGTGAGATCCAGCAGTAATACTTGCTTCCTTCCCAAAACCATTTATTCCGAAACAAAAGATCCTATTATTGTGTGACAACTGTACATTCGAGGTGCATACTAGATGCTCAAATTTGGATAAATTTCATATTTGGCCAAGGGAAAACTGTTTTCTCTCCATATGTTCAAAGGCAGAATGACACACAGCATAAAAATATGTGAAAAGAGTCCTTATAGCCATATAAAAGTTTCCCATGGCAACAACACCTAAAAGATGATGAAACCTGTATCAGTAGACATGGTGCCTGAGGATATCAATTTTAAGACTATAACATGCTTCACCCTCATCAGTAGGTGGAAACACGTCTCCTTGTGCAGGCTAATGTCAGCCAAATTTATGAAGCAGCCCAGAAGCTCATTAGCTGGGATGAGTGGATAAATCCTATTTAATAATTTGAGAAATTTCCTTCTTCATACTTTCCCCCAGAAGGCATAGTTTTAAAAGATGTATTCACCAATGGCGAAAGACTGTTCTCCTCACAGTTGTCTAAGCATAATCAGCAAGTGTTTTCTCATCTTTCAGAAAGGTTGAAATCATACAAAAATACGGAGAAAACAGGAGTTTTAGAATTTGGCAGTCGTGAAAATTGTCAAGCACGTCAGGAGCTGACGAACAAAACTGTTTCATTGAAAAATGATTATTATTTAAATCAATAATAATCTTGCAAAGCGATAAATTACTTTTTTGGGGGTTTTTTCTTTGTTTGTTTCTTGAATTTAAATACTGCGGAATAAACTTAAAAGCTAGTGTCTGTAGAAAGCTGCAAGTCGTTTGTAGCAACAGGGAAGAATTTTGTGCAGGAGCTGTAGGGTATATCTACTGTGTTAATCCTAGATATTTTGGAGTGAAAGAAGAGATGAACTCAATGAAGAGAAATAGCTCCTTTAGGGAGATGAAGAGCATGTAAATAATGTGTCCTTTTGGAATAGCTTCTATCTCTTTCTATACACAATGCAAATTATAAGGAGTAATATGGAAATACTTTTAACAGTTATACAGTAGATATGTTCTCTTCCCTTTACCCTTGATTCTTAATAGATTAAAGTCATCATTATTTGATTAGTGCAGCTATGGATACATGTAAAGCATCTTAATAAACCAGGAGTCTGTCCAGCACAAAAAACCCTAATTTTTTTAATTAGCAAGTAAAGCCTATATAGGTGAGAAAAAGACCTGTGAAACCATAATTATTCTATGATTCTGTGATTTGCTGTTCTGTAAATTCTGAAGAAAATTTTTACCACTTTTGCAACTTAACGAAATAAGACATTGTCCATTTTAGGACAAGACCTCTTTTTTATTATCTTGTGACGTTTATTTTGTTTTCCCTTATTTTGATGTCAGTTATGGAAGTTTCATATAACCCTACTGACCTCTAGACATTCAAATGGTACTGATTTGAAGGCTATTTTCATATAGAACTACATCCATGAGTTACTGGCATTTTTCTTGACTTTTTGAAAGTGTGAAAACAAATTTCACCTAAAGGCGCTATGGCTTGAGCAGAAGAACAAGGCCTGAATAAGAACTAATTGGCTTTTTCTCCCTGTAATAAATTGCCTTTTTCTCACCACGCATGTAAGCTTTAGCTTGAAAAGGTGAGAATGAGGGAGCGTAATAGGAAGAATTTAATACCTCCTCCTACTCTTTTGAGTATTGTAATGAACCTGTATCAGCAGCAGTGTGTCTGTCCACTAGTCCAGTTCCTCTTTGATGTGATGACCTGAGCTGGCCTCTGAAAGAATCATTTGCAGGAAGAAAGACTTTGGAAGATTTGGAAAAAGCTAATCTCATGCACATAGCTAGAATGTCAGACGTAAACCACTCCTCAAATGAGAAATCAGTTTACTTTAACAAGGTTGAGCTATCTCCATGCCATTATTGTTCATGCAATAAATGAATATGTGGAGCAGCAACAAACTGTGGAAGTGTGAGAGCCAGTCAGCATTAAAGAGCATCAGTATGATGCCCTCTGCTAAAGCGGATGTTCATTTATGATGTAGACTTCTGAAATAAGCCTAAAATTATTGCTCTAATTGGTCATATCAGTCATCCTTGTGAACCTAGAATGAATACTTTTTGACTAAATTATTGTCCAGTAATGACTCACTTTTACACCTTTCTCTTATGTCAGCTCATTGCATCTCAAGCAATTGGCTGCTCCCTATGATAGATTTTGATGAAAAAGTTATACTGGAAATCTTCCATTCCTTTTCAATGTATCAAAAATAATTTTAAACAGAATAGTTTTGCTCTATGCTATGTGCACCTCCTGCTTCCTGTTGTTGAGGTTTAGGGCTGGGCCAGCCACTAAATCCTGGACAGATGCTCTCTATTAACCCCTCTCCTCTCCCCAGAAGGGAAGAGAAAAGAGAATAAGGAAGAGAGACTTTATAGGTTGGAAAATAAACCAATAAACAGATAAAAAAACCAATAAACAGATAAAATAAACATATTTAATAAAACAATAATACTAATATTACAGGATAATAATGTAAATAGGGAAATAATGAAATATATAGAGATATGTACAAATAGATATACAAAACCAATATAAAATCCTCCCCCAATGATGATGACATCCCCACAGGCTCTGGGAGCACTGGAAAAGTCCCAGTGTGGACCCAGCAGCAGTGGGAGCTGATGCAGGAACACAGGGATCAGGATCAGAGGCAGATGAACCAGCAGGGTCTGCTCGGACTTTGGCCATTGCAGGATCGAGACGGAAGGAAGGGTCCAAGATGGAAGGGTCAAGAAGCTCATGATCCTTCGGCTTTATACGGAGAACGGCGTGTGTGGAATGGAATAACTAGTTGGTCAGTTTTGGGTTTGCTTCCCTCCCTCGTAGGTGTAGACACAGCGCTCATGGTGAGACAGTGGCCTTGAGCTTATCTCCTAGCAACACATACTGGAAAAACACTGCTGGTTTCAGCAAGTTCAGCCACTTAAAAGAGACTGAGCTGAAAAGTCAAATCACTAAATAGAAAATTAGTTCTATTTAGCTTAAACCAGGACACTTGTCAGCATTGTAAAAACATACAAATGGGATTTCATAATTTCAAAATGCACCTGATAGAGATCTTCTTTTTTGCAACATGACCGTGTACCCATCTAGCATTCAACCTAGAACCTCTTTTTCATTTTTTTTCAGTATTAATAAATCAACTAACAAATAACTTCTTGTTTTCTCAAAGTTAGATACTTAAATAAAGATAAAACTTAACCAGAAGCTCCTCTAAAATTTCTAAGCAATCCTCCCTTACACTGTTTTGCTACAGTCCTTGCCCATTTGAAGCCCTATTTATGGATTATTTTAGAAAAAAAATCATTATTTTAGAAAAGTGTGACAGGGAAGAAATTCAACAAGTGCTGCAAATACCCATGAGCATTTCCAGTGCTGAAAGGCATATGGGGTTAACATGGTAGTCGTTTTCTTTTAGATTATTAGGGGACTGGGCAACATTGCTGCTCTGCTGATGTGTAGTCGCGCTCAGAGCATCGTGGCAAATGTGCAGTCATCTCTCTGACTTGCTCTTTGGAAAGATTATGTACAGTTATAGGAGGGCCTGCAAGATTTTATTACTGTAACAGCACCTACTGCACTGACTCGGGAGAGGCAGCCGAATCTTTCTAATCTATCCATAAGATTGTACTATACCTCACCGGTGGAGCAGAGATACAATTATAGATAGAGAGATCTGGGTATAAGGTTAAAAAAGGGATATGTCAGTAAAAAAGTCTATTTTTAAAAATTAGTCAATTTAAACCTAAACAAAACCTGATAAGTAGACAATATTCCTGCAAGTGGAAACAGCAGCAGTATTCAAGCACAACTGTTTCATTCTAAAAGTAATAAACATGAGGAATAAGTTGTCAGGTAAGCCCACTGAAGCACATACTATAAATGAATTTAAGAGACAGCTAGAAGTTTTTATAGAGCTAGAGGGGAAATTAAAGACAGTGACAAAGCAGGAAGACTAGGCTGAACTAACACTTACAAAAGACAAGTTTTCTGTTTCTCCTCTCCAGCATTGCTTCATGTTCATTAGAGACTGTATCTGATACTTGTTATTTATGTTAGAGGAGGGCAGAAAAAATGTTGTTGTTTCAAGTATGTTATCCCAAAGGTCCCAGAAACTTCACCTTCACTTCACATATGGATAGAAAAAGTAAAAAAAAAACGGAAGTAAAAGTTGAGATTGTGACTTTACCTAGTTTGACATATTGTGAAGCTAACAGTCCATGAAGAACCACTGTTAGGTCATAGGGGAGAAAATACAGAGGATATGGCTGGTCTTACCTCCTTTACACTCTGTTGAGTCATAATTTGTGCATTGGTTTTGTTCTGCTGGATTGCCAGAGTCCTAGGACTGCCTCAACAGCTCTTCACATTGTGTCTTATCTAAGTCAGAGAAACTTGTATTTATTCACCTGTGAGCTGGATAACTTTGAGCATATGGGCTATCCTGTATAAGGTAAAAAGAAAAAAGTGCACTTGGTTGAAATGCTTTCAAAATAATTAGGTCAGGATTTCATTATTTGTTTGTTTGTTTGTTTTAAAACTGATGTCACACTTTTTTCATTTGTCTTAGCAGCTGAACATTGTTTATCCTATTTTTTTGTGAAAACATGC
>NW_010207731.1:46115-65865 GCF_000695765.1 Mesitornis unicolor
AGCAGGAATCGTCAAAGTATTTCATTTACCAGAACCTATTATGCATAAAATACAGGAGTTAATGTGTTTTCAAATTAAATACTGATTTGTTTTTATAACATTTCTTTTCTATATTAAAAAAGTCTAAAAATATTCCTTATCAGCATTTGTGTTTCCATTAACAAGTGAAATGAAAAGGGAACTTTGAAAGTTAAGCTTTCTCAGTTGTTCACGTCTCGAGCAACTCAACAAAACCAGCTTTTCTTAACTGACAGTTTCAAGGAGTTCGAATATAATAATAATTCCATTCTTCTCAGGTTTAGCTGCTGAAACTTGACACCTCCAATGATTTGAGTATTTGGGATTTATATATCCATACAACTGACTTCTAGTGAAATTATTCACCTATATATAGATATACAGATGGAAAAACCTGAACACATCATTCTTAATACTTTTGACATGTATTTGTCAAGTTTGTTACCAATAAAGTACATACATAAAGATCAGAATTTATTCCTAAAGGTATTTGCTCATATTTATTGTAGCTTATTTATTGTATACAGTGGTAAATAGTCTTCACAAAATCCACAAATACTCTTTCTCTAAATGTAATTAACCTTATATCTGTTTGACTGTTTTGGTTGAACACTGAAGTGAAGCCTTCCACTGAACATGTAAAACAAATTAATTGAGACCTCAGTGAGGTCTGCACGTTGGTGTCTATGCTAAGGACTCTGAGCTAGCCTGGTGAATCTAGGCCTCAACATCCATTGCATAAAAGTATGTTAGAACATTTTCTAAATATTATTTCAAATCTTCTTTGAGTATATGGAGCTTCTTTTCCTGGGTTTGTTTGGGAATTTTGTTTCTTTGTTTGAGTTTTTGGAGGAAGAGGGTCTGCTTATTTGCTTTAAGCAAAATTTGAGGATTCATGAAATGAAATGGCCTGGGGGTTATTCTTATATTTCTCTCTTTCTCAGAAAACTTGTGAAAAGATGGAACAGTACAGGAGAATAAAGATCTTCAACAAAGACAAGACAATTTTTCTAGTAAAACTCTTCTGAATATAAAAAAATACATTGCGACCACATACTGTAGATCACAGTAATGGGAACAAATATAATTTTGAGCCATATATGTTTTGTATGCAGGTGTGACCTCCAAATCAACTGCTACTACCTCCCTTGAATGCTATTTCATCTCTATGGGCTCTAGATGGTCCTTGCATACAGGTTTCCCAAACATAAGAATCCATGATTTTGAGATCATGCTTTCTTTTTTACCATGATTTTTGCAGTCGAAGATCCTGGTTGGACAAACAGGTTTTTGATAGGAGTAAAGTCCAGTAGCAATTTCAGTACGTTCTTACGTCCAATGAATTATTTAGACTTCAGCAATTTAGCTATACAGTTATTTTGAACTGCCATATATTTCTGTTTGCATGCATTTTTATTTTTCTAACTCTGAAAGTAGTTCAGTAACTTAGAGTTTGCTTAATGTCTTGCTGCATTTACTGATGGGTTCTTTGCTGCGCACTCCCATTTAAAAATACATTGCAGCTTCCGCGTTTGCAATACATTTTCAAATCTTTGAAAACATAGAGTGAAATGAAAAATATAAGTGAAAAGATAAATTCTGAACACGTAGAAGTACACCGCTGACATTGAATTAGTGTCATGTACTAGTGCTTAAACTTTAGGTACCTACTGTGGACATAAATGATTGTTTCTTTCAATTAGGAGATATGCATTATTAACATCTTGTAAGTATTCTACTTAGAATTTTATTTTATAATAAGCGAGATAACTGTAGTAAGTCAAGTAAACAATAACTGTAGTAAGAAATAATATTTACTTATATTTACACTCTATCTACATGAAGATTTACATTCGTACAAAAAATGCAATGTAAAGTTAATAATAAATTAGAGAAAGAAGGAAAATTGTGTAAAGAAGTCATAAAAAGCCTCTACTGGAAGAAGTCATGTTTCATGATGTTGTCAAATGTGATTTCTGTTACGGGCATAAGGTCTGTGACACTCACATAATTCTTTGCTAGCAAAGAGAAGCGGATTTCCTAAAATCTCCCCTCTTTTGCTTCACTGGTTTTAATGCTCCAGTCCCATGTAGATTTTGATCTGGGAAGGGTATGTAGGTGGAAAAAATATCTTTCCAGAGCACCATCAATGTCCTTTGTCTCCAGCACAGCTGCATTTGATTTTTGAAACAAAAAATGAAACAATGTACAGAAAATAAAGAAGGAGAAATTTAAAAAATAATAATAAAAAACTTAAAATCCATTCATCTGGAGAAAAACAAGGTAGCAGAGACAGCATCAAAGGGAGCCACCACGACGGTGGTGCTTATTTCATGTACCTCTGGTTGTCTAATAGTTAAACATCAGGCCACAGTTCAGTCTCCCGGGTCCCCCCAGTCTGAAGAGAAGCAGGCACCTGCAGTGATGATTCACTCTGTCTGCATTAGGGTCTGAGACAGGAAGATTAAACCTCTTTCTGCAGGTGCTTTTCTGTAACTGTTTGATAGGGAGAGACTCATGAGACTGCAGGTTCTAGAGCACTATGCAGTCCTGTAATCCCAGAGGTCTAAATCGCATCAGATGTCTAATTTTACCAGCAAAAATTAGGTAAGATTAATTTCACCCTAAATTCTCACTTCCTACTGAAAAAGAAACCTAAAAGAAATCCCTTTGATAAAGAAACCTTTAATTTCTCAATCTTGCTAGTATTTATTTTTAAAATAAATCCTAAATATTAATACAAACATAGAGATGAAGTGCTGGGGTCAAGTCTACAAAAAATTTTGAAAGCAACATTTATGGACTCAATATATATAAATATCTGCAATCTTTTTCACACAGTCATAATTAAATACTTAGTGCAAGGAGATTCTCGACGCTTATTTAAAGTAACTCAAAACAATGTAAGAGCCATTGTTTTGAAATGTCACAAAGCTGCTTAGTGTTGTCACAAAAAGGTATAATGATTCCCTCCATGAAATGCGATTAAAAGTGAATCCTGCTACTTACACGTGCCTTCCTTTCTGCTGTGTGTCTGTTCGCAGTAGTTTTAATGCGTATGTCAAGGCGGTAATGTAATGAAGTAATAATAGCTTCACACATACTGACAGTGACCGGGAAGGTATATAAGGTAGTGAAAACAGGGCTCTATTCACTCCCCAATGCTCCTTTAAAAGAATGTTAATTATTATTACACTATGTCTTTTTTGCCTAAAGGGTAAAAGAGATGAGATGTTGCTCCGTAACAACCTACAGTTTCAGATCAGTTAAAAAAAGCTTTTTAAGTGGACTACATTGTGTAAGTATAGATATTATTTTTCTTTCACAATACCTTAGATTTTTTTTAATGTGCTTTCTACTTATGTTCAGTGTTTGAAGGTAATTTTTGGAGCACCAGTTTGGACATCTTTATTTTTTTAATTTAGTCTTCCCTCAAAGATTATGTATGCAAATTCTTCATTATAGAGACTCTGGTGTCAGATACAAATCTGATAAATCTGTTTTGCAGTGAATTCTCATTTATATAATCTACTTCCTGCAAGATGTCCATATCTTTCCGAGACTTCCTAGTTTTGGAAGGTTTTTTTGTGTGATTTGGACAGTCTTTTGAGCACGCAGTTGTGTAATTACTCAGTTACATTCAGGTGCACGTACCCAAATAAAGCCAGTTTGGTCTTGGGAACCTCAGGATCATGTGAGCGCCCACATCTTGTTGAGAGAGAAGCCTGTAGGAAAGATTATGAGCCATTTGAAGCTGCATTATTATTCTGAGCTGATTGAAGTACTCATCACAAGACATGTATTTGCTGAATGTAGCCCTTTATTCTGCCTGTGAACAGATGGAAATCTGTATACATTTGTTTCTCAGAGCTGCTTCACTAGTTACTGCAAATATATTTGAGCTTTGGGATTTTCTATGAACTTAGCAGAATGTTCAGTCACTGGTATAATATTTGCAATTCACTGTTTAAGACTTGATTGGTCTCCAAACCAATGTAACTCTTGCACTCCTAAATTTTCATGCTAAAGGGACTGTTATGATGTTTAGTCTTATCTCCTGCTCAAAACGGGGACGTTTGTTACCCAGGGCAGCATTAGGACTGAGGAGAATGGATATGAGCTTTTATGAAATTGTAACTTCTTTTCTCTAATGTCTTTTAGATTGCCTTTCTCAAAAAGATTTGATGCCTGTTCTTTAAAGAAGAAGTAAGTTGAATGGTTGAGAGGCTGTTGTATCTGTTTTACTTGCCTTCTGGGCTTTTCCTACGGCTAGCATCCAAAACCAAACAGATCTGTCCCTCCTTTGCTTCCTTTGCACTTGTCGGTGTGTAGGATCCATTTATTTGTATGCTGAGAGCAATTGAAGCAACCCAGGCTACTTACAGTCCACTGTGCAGTTTAACCCAGACACTTGACTTTAAACATACGCTGTCTGAATCCAACCTGAAGATTAGGCAAGCGTAAGTAAAACTGAGTTTGGCAGGTGACTTTGTGGGATTCACTTTTCTCTATGTCCACGCAGACAAATTTGCTATGATGTGAGCCAGCGTACATGACATGATATGACATGACATGACATGACATCGTTTATTTGAGACCTCTTTTGTTAATATTTTTTTTGATTGTCACTTTTAACAATATTATCTGTGGCAGCAGCTATATGACTTCTACAACAACTGTCATCAAAGGAGTGTATTTTTAACATGTTCTACTGCTGATAATTATTGATAAATTTTCATTGCTTTTAACAGAAGTACTCTAGTTTGTAAGAAAGGCTTTGCCAGCTTTATCCACAGTGTATATTCTCATTCATTTCAGCAGGTCTGTCTCTCCAGCAAATTAATTCTCAGATTTATTATTAGAACTATTCACTTTTGATATGACAAAATATAAAACATAAGTTACAAGACAACCACTGAAGAATTTTTAAAATGAAAGCAAAACAAACTAAAAAAACCCAACTAAAATCCAAAGATCATAGACTTTCGAGAACATATCATCCACTTCATGCCTTGGTCTAGAGGTAGGTTTTTATTATCACAACAGAATCTAAGAGAACCAAGCAATGCCATTGCTATATTGTACTAAGTGCTATACAAATACAATGAGAGAGATTCAAGAAAAACTGGCAGTCTAAGAGATGCCTGATAAATAAAAATAAAGGTGTATTTACTTATGTGATTCTAAAGTTTCTTATAAAGCACGAGGAGACAAAGTTAGCTACCTGTGGATATATAATGAAAGCCTGTAAAAAGTTTGCTAAGTTGTTACAACACATTGCATCTTTATTAGTCTAATGCTTTGACTGTAAGCCATCTTTCCAATGTATCTTCAATAGTAGAATTTCTACTGCAGTTAATAAAGTTATGAATCACAGCTCATTTCTTCTGAGTTAAGTGCTAGAGAAAGATGACCACCCGTAAAGTATGTATAAGGTTGCTGTAACCCCATTTGTACAGCTGTCATTTCAGACTCTGAGGCAATAAAGTCATTTTAGAAAAAAGTGTTAGCCGTTCACAGTCTTTTACCACAACTTTTACAGCCCAAAAAGTGAAAACTGATGCCCTTGAAAACTTCTTGGAAGCCTAAAGCTCACTGCTATACTCAGATACTGACAGGGGTTGTTTCAATGTATCTGCCTTTCTGAAACCAAGATTAGAGACCCTGCAAGAAATGAACAGAAAAGCTACCCTTCTGAGGGATGAAACGAACAATTTTTACTGCTACATAATTCCATTTATCTTTGAGGTTGTTGTGGTTTAACCCTAGGCAGCAACGAAGAACCACACAGCTGCTCACTTACCCCACCCATCCGTGGACTGGGGAAGAGAAAAGGAAGATCAAAAGTAAGAAAACTCATGGGTTGAGATAAAGACAGCTTAATAAGACAGCAAAGAAAGAAATTATAGTAGTACTAATAATAATGTACAAAATGAGAGATGCACAATGCAATTGCTCAGCACTCGTCAACTGATGCCCTGCGAGTCCCAAGCAGCAATCACAGTGTTCTGGTCAAGTTTAAGTGTTCATCATGGTATTATATGGTATGGGATGTCCCTCTGGCCAGTTTGGAGTAGCTGTCCTGGCCATGCTCCCTCACAGCTTCTTGTGCACCTCCTCACTGGCAGAGCATGCAAGAAGTCCTCAAGTTACAAGTACTACTTAGCAACAACTAAAACATCAGTGTGTTATCAACGTTGTTCTCGTATTAAATCCGTAACACAGCATTATACCAGCTACTAGGAAGAAAATATTAAATCCGCAACACAGCATTATACCAGGTACTAGGAAGAAAATTACCTTTATCCTAGCTGAATCTGAAATCAGCACAGAGGCACTGTCAAAAATGTTTAATTAACTAGTAGCATTCTAGGCTAGAGAGCTCTTTCTTCTCATTTAGAGCATCAGCCTGGTTTCATGTAGGCAAGCAAGAAGGAATAAAATACAGGATATTTTCCTTATAGATATTCATCAATTTAACATTATAACTATTTTTTCTCTGCTTCCAAGCAGTAGCAAGTGCTTTTAATGATAACTGCTATTTTGGGTGGTTCATTAATCCTGAAATGTTATGTAAAATCTTCCTTATTTGGAAGTAATTAGCCCCGTATAGAATAATTAAGCTCATAAGCAAAAACATTCTAACTTTTAATTTCTGTTTTTAGTTGTTATATCTCTGTCATGTTTTGAACTTCTAATGTGTTTTTATACATTATTAGAGTGAAGATCAATACTTTTTTCTAAAATCATGTTTTATGTAAACTTTATAGCGTTAAAACATAAGGAACTGTAGAAGTAGGCAATGTTAACAATGAAACAACAACCAAAAAACAAACTCTGCTCTCCCTAATAGAAAAACTAGACAAAATAAAAGCACAAAAGATTAAAGGATAAAATGGATTTCTTAAACATGTTGTAGTTACAAGAAAATTCTGGCTGGTTGGGGAATTCTGACCGGTTAGGGTGGGTAATTGTTTCAGCAGTAAAGCTAAAAAACCACTTTGACTAATCAAGGTAATTTAAGTGGGCAAGGTAATCAGGGGGGGCCTAATAATTATGTAAATTAGAATAGGTATTTGTTCAAGCTACAGAATTAAAAGAAAGATTGCAAGATATATTTGTATAAGCAATTAGAAAAAGCACAAACCATGTCCGAAGAGAACATTAAATAATAGAATGGATAGGAGGGGTAATAACTGTATTGAGATCACCATGCGAATGGACCGAAACTTCTGTGAAAATAAAGCTTTCTCATGGGAATGGACTGACGGACTGAAACCTCTCTTAGGGGAGTAGACTGAAAGCTTTTCTTTGACAAAATTATAGGGATAAATTCTATGGGGAACCAATCAGAGTGATAGATAAAGGAATATGTAATCCTCTTATGTAATCATCTTATGCATATGCATGATCGTATAATTTGCTTTGTTAAAATTGTATAAAAGGACTATGAAAATATACGGACGATGGAACACACCTTTGAGGGGCTACCCTCTATGTTCCCCAGCGCTGCAAATAAAGAAGTGCCTGCTTGTCTGCAACTGTGTAGATAAGTTTTTCTCGTCGTGATTACGACCCCGTCAACAAACACTCTGACCACAAGATTTGATTAATGAGTTTAAGTACTTCAGATTGTTTCAGTCCAAAACCAGAGTTTTATAAAACACATCAAGAACTTCTTACTTTTTTAAAGCTAAATGAGGCCCTGCAATTCTCTTATTCTTGAACAGAAAGCTAGTTACCAAGAGAGACTATTCCATATTTTCTTGTAAAAAGTTTTTAATAGTAGAATTAAACCCAAAAACTTCATGTATGTTAAAGACTTTGGAACAAATACAGCATGGGTAGATGCAGTGTCTTCATTGTTTCATCATTAATAATCTTGAAAATGTCTTGCCTTTTTCTTTTCCTCTCTCTTTTTCTGCAAAAGACCTGTCTAAGATATGCTAGTATATTTTATGGCCCATTTAGTACTTGATCTGGCTGCTAAAACTGGCACAGGCATGAGCATCCTAATGTGGACAACTTCACAGCAGGACCCGGAATTCCAAATAATTTCACATCTGCTAATGAATAGGTCAATGGGTAGTGTTAATGTTCTGCGCTAAGTCCCTATAGACCATCAGCAGTTCCTGAAACCAGCCATCCTAAACAGCAGAGCTTTTGAAATCAGATGAAGATCTGTAATCTTTTGAATAGAAAAGAGGAACAAGTATTATCTTTCATACAGATATGTAATTTTCATTCTTAGTCTCCTAATCAAGAGGATTTATTAGTATGGAAATTATTTTCATCATATTAATGATCTAATATATAAAATTCTTAAACATATGAGTGTTCTATATAAAGCAAAGAGCATTCACAGGAGCTGGAAATACGTTACAGCAATTGGTACTCAAAGAATATCATGTAAACTTTATGTGCTTCTCTGAATAAAGCTAGCCATAAATAGATGCTCAAGTCTGTCATGTTTATTCAGATCATGCAGTAATTATAACACCACTTTTGTCAGAACACCCCAGATTTCTATTTACTTCTTATTCCTATACAATTTGTCTCCTTCCAGCCCTGGTACCGTGGCTGTCTATAATTCTAAGTGGGACAAAAAGGATACAGGAGGGGTTAAGAGAAGCGAGGAACAGAATGTAAAGTGAATGCACTAAAAGACAAAACGAGGGGAAACCATTATGTGAAATGTGCCCTGTGCATTAGCATAAAACGAATTGACATTGTAACATAGCTATACTTCAAGAAGTTCCTAATGTTACCAATACGACAAGCAGCTAAACACCAGTTAGATGCTTGCTCACTCCCTGCCTCCCCAATGAGATGGGGGAGAGAATTGGAAGTGTAGAGGTGAAAAAAATCTTGTGGGTTGAGATAAGAACAATTAAATGATTAAAATAAACCAAACTGAAATAATTATAAAGAATTGTAATTAAAATAGAAACAGGAATAATAAAGCAATTAAAGTTATTCTCAGCAGTTGCATGCCAGGCACCAATGAAAATGCAATGGTCAATGATGGGGAAGTGGTAAGCGTCAAGAACTGAACAAGCAAGACCTTCTGGAGACAGCAGCCATCATAAAAAGAGGTACGTTCCCTGCAAACTCCCCAGTTTATAGCGAGTGTGACAGTTATGATATAACATAGTCTCGATTGGCCAGCTTGGATCACATGTGGGTCACCTGTTCTGGATCATCTGGCCTCCTAACTCCTTGTCCAGAGAAAAGAGAAAAAACCCAAAAAGTCGGAGGCAAAAAATTGAAAAACAGTGAGTCCTTGAGTTAATGTAAACATATGATTGCTTGGCAACAAGCAAACCATCGTTGTGTTATCAACATTCTCCTTAGCATGAATCCAAAACAAAGTCTCACTATTCACTATCCCAGTTAAAACTGAAACAAAACAACTTACCAGCTTGTATTCAGTAAACTGAACACTGCAATCCTCTCAGAAATACAGCTCTCCTGAATAGAAAATTCAATTTTATGTTTCAGTCCCAGTAAAACCAGAGCAGTATTCCACCGTCTATTCTATATTTATTTATGTCACACTCAAGTCACCACTACTTTTTCTGTCTTTCAATATATACATACATATATATATACACATTCATATACACATATGTATACATACGTACACAGAGACAGCATCCCCTTAGCCTATGGGATGCCTCTTTAAAGAGTTCATTTAGTCCCAGACCATGGATCTATCTGTCATAACAGTCTTTCAGAGCAGGAGGAGTGACATGGAAGTTATGTTGTGCTGGGCAGGTAAAGTTGGGCGCAGCTGGATGATGTGTCACACATCCAAAGCTCGCAGGCAGGATATCTGGTGTGGTCCACGTCCGTTGTTCATGGTGTAAATGCCGACCTCAGAGAATTTACTGGATGCTGGTTGCTGAAGTTCATTCTTCATTAGTCCAGGTGATTCTTATTTTAATGAATAACTACAGGAATGATTAGTGGTATCATGTAAAAACTAGCACCGTGCAGCTCAAATTGTTGGCTAGTCTCACCCAAAATCAAACTGTATCCCACTAGTGCAGGTCTGTCGTTGCTTCCTCAGCAGATGGTCTCCTTTTTCTTCAGCAAATGGAAAACATTTGAGCAATAGAAATATATTTTTTGCCTCATTTTGTGTAAGTATTCAGGCTGTTGGTACTTGATTTCTATTATTACTGCTATTTTGCTTCTATACTTTCTGTGACAAAAAATATGCTGGATCTCTCACAAAACCAAGTAGTTCTAACTGTAAAGACTTAAAAGCTAAATTAAACATAATACATGTACTCCATGTCATCAGAAGTAGACAAGATAGAGTATTAAAAGATATGGCAGGCTTATAACCCAAATGACAAAATATTCATTTAAATGTTTCATGTTCAAATTAATAGTGTTTTACTAATAAAAATGGACATGTTATCTCTTCACTCGCTTGACATTCCTGTGGCTCAGAGCAGAGTAAGTGTGAGGAGCAACTTGGAACAGGCAGTATGACTTCCAAGTGGCCTTTGAGTGGTTTCTTTATGTGATAAAAGAAAATTGTGCCAATCTGCATTAAAGCTGTTCCATTTTTTTAATGCTATTTTATAAATTTGTATAGAAGTGCAGAGGTTAATAGCCATTCTGGAATAATTTTCTTGAAGCCACAGTAGCATTTTCCTCTGTTATGAAGAATCAGTCTTAACCTTTCAGCAATAGAGAGACAAGGACAAACTGGGTCACATTGCACCTCTAAAATAAATACACGTAAGTTGATAGATTGGTCTTTTTGTTTACTGGTTATGAATGACAGAAATCCGTAGTTATCATCTGTGCACGAGCTCTCAAGGAATCAATGTTTGGCCTTTTCACAATTACAAAATTACTTTTCCACTTCCATACAGTTTTCCTCTGGGGGATATATTTTTTCCTTAGTAACTAAGCTTGTTTGTTCTATAGATTGGAAATGAGATTGTTGTTGCATCTTTATGATACCTCTGTCTAGTCATGTTGTTAGTACTAGCAGCATTTTTAAAGATGTAACGACTATCTTTGCATCTTTCTCTAATAAAGATAGGGAAGCAACGCATTTATAAATTAGTTATTTTTCTGTCTCTAATTTAAATACACTTGGTTCTAATTCACCCTTGGGAGTGTAGATAGATGGCATGTAGTGGATAAGTAATATTAACACTATGTCTTGTCAAAATGATTTCTGGGAACTTTAAAATAAAGTGGTGTCCTCATGTTTGGTTACATGTCTGAAAGACTCCATGCTTTTCAGCAGCCACTCTAAAAGGCTTACAAACATTGCATCTCAACCACTGCCTCAGAAATGTAGTCTGTAAGCCATCATAGGAAACATTAATTCATGCATTAAAGTGATCCTCCTAAGCAAGCAAGCTGAAACATTACCCAAAAGAATTACCATTTTAACCACTCAAAGCGGTTAAACTTCTATCAGGCTTGTAAAAGCATTACAACACCAAGGGTGACAAATGGGATCAGGAGCTTTATTTTTTCAGAAACTCCAGAAAAAGGCATTAAAAGGAAAGAATCATTCTACCAGGGTGCATCTGTCATGACAGTGCAGTACAGCAAATATGTTTATTAAAAAGTTAGCCTAATGTGCTCGTGTTTCAGGGCTGGGCTGGCCACTAAATCCTGGACAGATGCTCTGTGTTAATCCCTCTCCCCTCCCCAGAAAGCAAGAGAAAAGAGAATAAGAGAAAGAGACTTTATGGGTTGGAAAATAAACCTAACAGATTTAATGAAACAATAATACTAATATTACAGGATAATAATGTAAATAGGAAAATAATGAAATATATACAGATATGTACCAATATATCTACAGAACCAATATAAAATCCTCCCTCAATGACGATGACATCCCCAGAGGCTCTGGGAGCACTGGAGTAGTCCCAGTGCGGACCCAGCAGCAGTGGGAGCTGATGCAGGAACACAGGGCTCAGGATCAGAGGCAGCCGAACCAGCAGGGTCTGCTCGGACTTTGGCCATTGCAGGGGTCAAGATGGAAGGAAG
The DNA here is from genome assembly GCF_000695765.1 of Mesitornis unicolor. Taxonomy (NCBI): domain Eukaryota; kingdom Metazoa; phylum Chordata; class Aves; order Mesitornithiformes; family Mesitornithidae; genus Mesitornis; species Mesitornis unicolor. The sequence continues at coordinate 58,167 of NW_010207731.1, forward strand.
GGTCCAAGGTGGAAGGGTCAAGACCCTCGTGATCCCTCGGCTTTATACGGAGAATGGCGTGTGTGGGATGCAATACCTCATTGGTCAGGTTTGGGTCTGCTCCCCGTCCCATAGGTGCGGAATTGGCACCCATGGTGAGACAGTGGCCTTGTGATGATCACTTGTAGCAGTGCACACTGTCTGGAAAATAATGCTGCTGGTTTCAGCAAGTTCAGCCACTGAGAAGAGACTGAGCTGAAAAGTAAAATCACTAAACAGAAAATTAGTTCTGTTTAGCTCAAACCAGGACAACTGTTTATAATAAAGTTAAGTTGCTATCATGTGGTCTGAATGTTTACTCAGTTTCAGATAACTCTTACTAATACACCTTCCACGATATTTGGAGAACAACATACTTTCTTTTTTAGGAACAGCTTATTTATTAAATCTGATACTTAGGATAACTGAAATATCTTTTTTGTTAAAAAATACAATTCTCATTCATCTGAGAAAACACGAATTTTTCACATAATATCTCTATGTATTCTTCTACATGACATCTGACTGCTAATTTACAACTTTCAAGGAACCCAATTTTTCTTCCTGATTTCACATTCACTGCTCATTCTCCTCTTTGCCTGATGGCTGCAATAAGCAGCTTTCAGTTGTTTCAACTGTCAAAAATGCTTCATATCCATATCCCCTTTAATATCAACTTCTAACTCATTTGTACTTCATGCTAGGGATCTTCTGCAGCTCCAGTCCCATCTCTATCACACAAAGAAAAAAATAAGAATTATGTTTGTCTTGTTACATCAAGTAGAGACCCTTTTGAGTTACGAATCTTAAATTGTTGTTGAATGTTGCTTATGAAATCTGTAAGCTGCATGAGGCAATCTTAGTTTCATGATAATTGAAAGTACATGAGATGACTGTTCATTAAAACCAACTAGAATTTATGCAGTTTCACTAGTTTATATCCTATTTCTTATAATGCTAGTCATATGTTCACCCTCATAGTTCAGTCTTCTGAAATCTGAAGGAATAGCATAAGACCTAAAAAAATCACGCTTTCTTCCTCATATTCCTCTTTATCTGTCTTAATGTAGTGATAAAGTTGAAGCTACCAAGTCCCATCCTTTCACTGACTTTTACCATTTTCTGCCTGTGTTTGTCCTTTTGAGGCCTAGTCCCTGTCGATGGCAGTGGAGCTCCCTGTGTCTACCAGCAATTCTCTTTGGAGATCAACTTGGCGTCTCCAGTATTTAAGTGCCTCTGTACACATCCACTGGAGCGGGATTGCTAAGACACTTACTGATGCTGAAGCACTGAAGCTGCCTCTTTAAGTGAAATGCACACTAATTTAATTAAGTATCATTGGTGCCATGTTATTGCTTTGCTTTTTGATCTTTAAGCTGCAAATTACATTTCCATCCCATCAACTCATTTGCTTTTTGCGACACAGTTAGTTCACCAACTGCATTATACAAATAATATGAAGTCTCTTTACAAAGAATTCTACAATTTATCACTGTTTTACACTTCATTAAGCAGAAAAATGAAACAAATTATATTTGAGACAGAATATGGTTTTAACGCTGAAAATTTTATATAGTCATTTGAAATGTTCTCATACACATCTGCCAAAGATGTTAAGTAGCTAATTATAATTTTCCCTCTACAATATATGATAATGTGGTGATAAAAACGTGTCTTCTGAAGCATTTGTAGGAAGTAGTCCACAATAAACATAGAAGTTGGAAGGTCTGAACTTACCAAATGTTTTTTCTTTTCTTCTTTCTCGATGGAACAAGAGAAGCAGGAGGTTGTGATGTTGGTTTTGCTTTTCCTTTGTTGTTTTATGCTTTGTCAAGGTCATAAAGCTTGCACTTAAAATTGTCAATCACTTTCTGGCACCTGGCTGAACTTCTGAATACTTGCCAGTTTTTGTGTCTCAGAGGTTTTAAGTGCCACTTATCTCTTCCTCTCTTTTACTCTGTGTAGATAATACATATAATTAAGAGCCTCTGGAGAAACATCACATCTCATTTCTTTCTTCAGGCTAGTAACTTCTGAGTTCTGATATGTTAGTGGCTAGTTCTATCTAAATAATTTTCATAAGAGATGAGAAACCTAGCCCTATCTAAATATAATTCATTGACCAAATATAACTGAGTATAAGTTCTGTGACACTGACTTAAAAGGGAAAAGCCATTAAGAAAATAATTCACAAAGCTAAGTAGTAACTAATCTTTGGGACAAAATTATACATCTCTGTTCAGCATGAACAGGCAAAAAAACTAGCAGTATGGTTTTGGAACATTAATCATATTTATACATACACAAATGTATGTATAAACACATGTTACAGAATCACAGAATCCCAGGATGTCAGGAGTTGGAAGGGACCTGGAAAGCTCCCCCAGTGCAACCCCTGCCACAGCAGGATCACCAGAGCAGTCACACAGGAACACGGCCAGGGCTTTGGGTGTCTCCAGACAAGGAGACTCCACAACCTCTCTGGGCAGCCTGGGCATGCTCTGCCACCCTCACACTGGCAAAGTTTGTCCTCATCTTCAACTTGAACCTCCTGTGCTCCAGCTTGGGACCATTGCCCCTTGTCTTATCATTTGACATCAGTTTATATTTTTCAATAATCTTCTGTTGTTGAGCAGCTCAAAAGAGGTGTTCAGCAGCGTATACTGAGAACAAGGCTTCCTAGTCAGGTGAAGGTAAAGTCGCATGGGAACTCTGATAATTTCCTGAGCAAGACCTCTTTTGGAAACAGTTCAAAACCTTAACCAGATTTTTTTGCATGTGTATTTTCATTGAACTAACATGGCTTCAGCAAAGAGGTCGCTTTAAATCGTAAAGTCTGGCAAAAGCCATAACTGTATAGAAATAAATACCTCCTTCAGATAACCTTATTGTTCAAGCGCATTTGCTCATAACTCAGATTCATAACCCAACATGAATGAAATCCGATCAAGAGGAAGGATGCCAACCAGGGCCCTGACACACCTGCTGGGGACATTAATCCTTAAACAAACAACTGCCGACGCTGAGAACCATCGCTCTCTTTTCTCCATTATACCTCAGATCAGGAAAGGGTTTACATCTCTTGAATAAGGTTCATAGCTTTCTTGGATTCTAGATTTTCTCTGTAAATAGCTTTGGACAGTCTGCCAGGTTATTTGCTGTAACTGGCAAATGTTAATGGCAAGTAGTTATCAAAAACTTGTGTCTGCATGTATCTATAGACACATGTACTGAGTTATTATGTGTGTAGATTGAACTTTTCAGTGACTCTGAAACAAAGATCTGTTACCCGTCGGTGATATTAAAATGTTAGATATTTCATCACAAAAAGACGGATTTAAGGATGTTTAAGCAAAACAAGAGATCTTAATAGCCTACCCCAAAAAGCCCAAGCACAAGATAAAGAGCCTTAAATGTGTAGATAACTGATAACAGACTGTTAACAGAGGTGATGCAAATCTCAAATATTTTGAGACACTGAAAGAGTTGATGTATGTCTCAATCATTTTGGCAAGACGGGTTCTGCAAGTTCTGCGGAACAAAATACGGGTTCTGCAAGTTCTGCTTAGCAATGATAAGGAAAGCTGGTTAAGTGGAAACAGAAGGTATCTGCTTGTGGGAGGATGTATAGTGAATTTGCAGGTCACTGAATGAATGTTAGGTAAATTAACTGTACTATCTCATATATATAAGTAGCTCCAAATGAACTCAAGAAAAAAGAAGAACCCTCAACTATAAAATCAAATAGAAAAGAATAGGTAGGAAAATGGCTATTCAAATCAGAGAGTTCAAACGCTCATTTACAATGTTAATGGGTCACAGTAAAAGAACAATGTGAGTATGCTGCATGCTTGAAAAATGTGAATAACTCAGAGAAAAGAAACAACTTTTAGATAATATCTTTAAACATTAAATGGTTTAAATAGATCTTGTGTATTATAGGGATTTTTTGTGTGTTCTTTTTGTTTTGTGTGTTTTGTTTGTGTTTGGTTTTTTTGTTGTTGTGTGTGTTTGCGCTTTGAATTACAAATTTGTAATTCAATACATGTAGTAAACATGCATCTGGATGTATTAACTTTATTTTGTCATAGAAACAATCAATGGGGCATGTATATTAGACACCATGCAGAAGTCAGTATTTTCCTGGAATTCTTTTGTTCTCTGTAAGCTTCTACATGATGAATGTTAGGTTAAATGCATCTTGTCTGAAAAGTATTCCCATACAGTAAACAATGAGTCTACCATGATATATCAACAAATACTTAAGCTGTTAAAATACAAAATGTTGTAAGTGCAGCTTCCACACCTAACCCCCCAAAAAAAGAACTATAAGAAGTGTTCTAAGAAAATTTAACATTTAAATGGGTTTGTATTTGTTATGTTTACTTCACCTTACAGAGTCTTCTTGTTGAAGACAGCATAGTCGGATTTTAAAAGTGTCCAGTTTGATGTCGCTCACTTGTTGGATGATTTTGAAGATATCTCATGTCCCTTTCTAATCTCACCACAAAGAAAATTCAGGTGCTGAAGGTGTCTGGCATACAGCATACCCTTACAGATTCAAGGCTATGATTCAGTGACCAATTGTAAAAAAAAAAGAAATCTGGTTTTTTTTCTTGTGTCTGAAGAATTTAATTGGAACCTAGATGCACTCTTATGGGAAGGTTTTGATCAGAGTTGGATATCTCAGTCATGGTTTTGTCATAGCCATAAATACAGTTTACTAGGTCATTAGGTCTGTCCAAATCTAACATCACAATAAAGATGTCCAGAATTTTAAGCAAAAAAATAATCTTTTTTTTTTTTTTACTCAAAAATATTGCACCGTTCTTTTCCATGTATTTTCAATTCAAGCAGATTTTCACTATGTTTCATACACACATACTCAGTGGACAAGCAAAACCAGAATAGTAAGCTAGTGCTCTAACACTACCCTGACGCACATATTTTGGTGCAACTGGAAAATATAAAAGAATTATTTTGGAAGAGGCTTTCCAGACTATTGTATTACACTAATGCTCTGCTAGACTTGGCATAGACAGAATGACAGTGCAAATGCCCAAGCAGCAAAAGAAATATGTGGAAGACACATGAGATCATATATAAAAGGCTGCAGATGTTCTGGCTTTTGCACCCAAGACACAGAAAAATTAAGAATATAACTGAAAGCAGTTTCCCAGGGTGTTTAAGTTAAATCAGTTTTTTGCAGCTCAGGAGAGAAAGGTGGCTTAAAGCCACATTTGTGATCAATATTTTCTGCACCTATTCCTGTTAGATCACTTCTTCTAGAAAAGATATGCCAAGACACAATTTCAGCCTTTGCATATGGTCCACAAATTGCCTGATACTGTATAACACTTAACATTTTCTCTGTCCAAGTAGTTGGACTGGAAGCATATTTTGCCATTCATAGTCAGGTGACCCACAAAGTAACGAACAGCTTAATTTCTGCTAGAGAAGTTCAAAGCTTATCAGCATGATGAATGACAGCTAAAAATGGCAGAAAGTATTTTAGGGACCTGGATGAAGCCCTTAAAGATTGCTTCATTGAATATAAAGTGTCACTACATAAACCAGGTCACTTGCTTTTCTATAAGGACAGAATGACCCCGCCAGATTTATTTATCAGGTTTTATGCCTGTTTTATGATTATGGTGGGTTTTTTTCATAAGGGTAAAAGATACGTGGTCACTGTAAGTTGTTTCATTTTTGATATCTTTTATTTATTGTTCACGGATGGACTCGACTATGTATTTGAACTATGGTTTGTGTCAGCAATAGGTGTGAATGTGAAATATAAAATTGTGCGAGATCTGCAATTCCTGTACTGGATCTTATCTTGAAAAAGCTCAACTTCAAAGATCACAAACTCTGCACACATAAAAAAAGAAATTACAGTATAGGTTCCTGAAATATGTTTCATAGTATCAGGCAAGTACAGGGGAAAAAAAAGGGTAAAGGAGTCCAAGGAATGGAAGTAAATTATTTTAGTCTATTTTTTAATCTTAAATAATAGTAAACTTATAATGCAGTACTTTGGCCTAACATATTATTACTCATGATATAAGCTCAAAGCTAGTAAAGATGCCCATTGAAATAAAATTGCAAAGATGTGTCAATATTTTCTTGGCTCAAGGTCCAGAAAAACTCATTTATGGTTGGACTGAATGATTTTAAAGGTATTTTCCAATGTAAATTATTCTATGATTCTATGATTCATGGCTCAAATGGCAAACATTATGAAAAAGCCTTTTTTGAGTGAGGAGGGTGGGGAAGTTCAGAGAATGTGGGAGAGGATGAGCATATTTTTAGGGTTCGCACAAAAGGGATTTTGGGAAAAGATTTGGAGAGTGAACAGTGGGAAAGAGATGCTCCTTCCTCACAAAGCCTCCCTGCTTGAAGGATTGCTGAGACAGAGAAATGCCTGAGTAGAAGGAAAATGGAGCAAAAGTCCTATGATGGCAGGGAAGTCATTATATTTCCTTTACATTACCTCTACAGGCTGCCTTTGGAAATCAAAGAGAGGTAAAACTAATAGAGTAAGAAGGAATTCTATTTAAAGCAAAGTGAGAGGATTTCTTACAGTGGATACACTCTGCAGATGTAGTGTATCACTTCTATGTAGTAAAGGGGAACACATGGACTTCATTATTATAAAATTCATAACTTTGGGAAAAAAAAAGAACTTAAAAAGGTTTAAGCCTACAAAAGGCTTATATCCTGGAAGCACCCTGTGTTTTGCACTGTATTTCCTTCAGTTCTATGAACGTAGTGTTTATTCTAAAAAGCACTCTATAATTAGCTTCTGATATGCCCAAAAAGAAAATGATTTTGCTGTACTGGAAAATATATGAGAATAATCTCTCCATTCACAGTATGCTTCAGTGATAACAACGTATTACTTCGTAGAATAGGAAACAAACAATAAATCAGAAGCAGTAAAAAGTATACATATATTTTAAATACAGCAACCCTGCTTCTGATATGGTTATGACAGAAAAAATATTTGACATTCTTAGATAGTGTAAATTGGTATGGTTTTGTTGCAATGAATGAAGTGACACTGATCTATACAGCTGTGGATCTGTTCCACAACTTCTAGCCACTTTTTCTGCAACAAATATCAGTCGATTTCTTTCTATTGTTATTTTTGGGTTATGTGGACTATAAACACAATTTCATAAAGAAATACATCTGGTATGACAAATGGTGGGCAAGATCAATGAATATAACAAGCTAAATATTTAATACTTAATAGCTTAAATAAAAACAGTGCTCAAATCAACTTCTCTAGTGCAATTTAGACACTCATACAGAAAGAAAAAGGGTTAGATAGCTCACTTTCTCTAAGAAAAACAGTGCTTTATCAGTATCTCAGATACCTTATAAATAAATACCGATAATACATAATAATAGACCTTAAGAACAGATAAAATAATTCTTTGAAGTCTTCTCATACCATTACAAAGATAAGGAGGAGCAGATGTATGAGTGGAGATTTTTAGGAGCAGTGTTTCTTGAATTCTAAATAAACATATGCAAATAGGCCAGTCTGTAAACAATTGCTGTTTGCTTCATTCACCCAATAGTTACTGCAAGTAACAATATTTCCTTTAGACACAGTCATCTCTGCACATGCTCATGGGATCCCAGCACAATTATTGTTTCTTTAAAACTTTCA
>NW_010207732.1:0-3657 GCF_000695765.1 Mesitornis unicolor
CAAGATGCTGTGGGAAGCTGTGTCGAACGCTGACAATATGTTTCCAAGAAGACAATTTTCCCTTAATTAGGTTAAAATGCTCTACGTCATAGAGGCAGTGTTTGTTTGTTTATGAAAGAAAAACACCTCTGTGTTTCTTAATAAGCTAAATAAGTTAGCCCTTTAATGTTTCATTTCTCTCACTCTAAATTGTTTTTTTCCATCCTTCATTTGCTTTTCTGCATTTTTTTGTGTTATTTGTTAAAATACTAATATTAGATGTGCATGTAGTATTCCTGTGCTGGTGTCAGATTTCTTATGCACTGGTTAAGTCTGAGCATATCTCTTTTTCATCTTTTTTTTTTTTAATATGCCTTTTTCTGCAGTTTTACGTTCAGTGATTTGCCTTAGTCTGAATAAAAATTCCCACAGCTTTCCAGGGCATGGACACTTATACTTAACATGTGTACTTTCTCTGACCACCTTGCTAATTGTTTATTTTTCAACATATACATTTTCATAATTCATTATTTCTTGTATAGTCTGATTCAATCATTGTATTTTATAATGAATTATTGATGAGAGAGGCATATAGCATTGTCCAGGTCTTTTGTTTTAATTAAGAGTTAATCCCACAGAACTGTTCTAAATACTTTTTTCTCCATGATTACAACTCTGATTTGACATCTGTCAGTTCTGAATTAATTCCATGCTTATATTGCTCAGTGTTGGTTTGTTTTCACAATTAATATAATTAAGCTCTATCACTACAAAGAACTACTGTATAGAAATAGTTGGCTTCATCTGAAAGATCTGTAGTTTTATTAAAAACCCTTGAAACTGTCTAATTAGGTATTATATAAAGAAAACCTTCTGCAGGCCATGTCAAGACTTTATATAATGAGGATACCATTTCTGAAATACAGCTCAGAGGACAGTGAGACTGGGTGTGGTTTGCTTGCTTTTAATTTTATTTTCATCTGCATTTGTTTTAAAAAAACCCGCAACATACCTTTAAAGAAGGGAAATAGAATTCAGATGCTGTTGCATTTTCATGTGATGCTACTAGTGGTCCTCTGCTCTCATCTGCAGTATACAGTGAACCATTGATTTTTCCAAAGCATAAAGTTCAAGGAAGATGTACTACAATGTTATTTCCATAAAAATATGTACAAGACAAAATTTAAATCCACATACATATTTTTGCTAGAAATGCTTAGGCACTCAGCCATTCAGTGATGAAGCTTTACTCTGTGAGCTGTCTCACAAACAAAGCAGCTCCTATGTGTAGGGCTCAAAGAGATCCCTTCTCAATCAATATTCAGTTACAAGTATCCCATAAAAGAATTTGGCAAATGGTTTCAGCTAATGAGTAAATGAGAGAAAATCATGATCTGCTATTTTATATTATGAATGGAGAAAGATCGGCTCAATTTGCTCAATAATTTATTCATTGAAAGTTAATCATTCATCTCTAACAAAAATGCTGTGTTCAAATGTTTCATCTGTTTAGCGGTTCATATGCAGGAGAAAACTTATTTTACAATCTCTGTCATTCCTTCAGCTGTTCTAGAGAAAGGCTCTAAAGAAAAGTCCTTCCTCTCACAGGAAAAGAAAACCTCCATTCTTCCATCCCCACAAATAAATAAAATTTATTCTGAATATAATATAACCTAGATTTTGAGTGAAAAAAATATCCGGTGAAGAATCTTTCAATAGCAAAGGATGTTCATTTGAACAGTACACCTGTTATTTTCACACAACTTTCTTAAATCAGGAATTGAAATGCCCTACAGTTGTCTACAAGACTGAAAACCAGGAAGGTATTTGGTAGCATACAGAAAATACTGATGTGAGCGTGTTATCTCTTCCTGACGTTTTAGCTTACTTGGTCTCATTTAGTAACTCTTTGAAAATACAGTCAACACTAAGGAAAACATTTTGGAGTGGTTAGTATATCTTTCTACCTGGGTGAATTTTCCAAACTCATACTTAGAGTAGTTTACGCATCAAAGTGTGGAAAACTAACTGTTAGAGCAAGCTAGCGGAATGGAAAAGAAGTTCAGGAAAACAAACAATGTTGACATATTTTCTTCTATGCATTCAGAAATAATCCTAGAACATTTTCTTAAAAAACAGGATTTACACGAAAACATTTTCAAGAATCTTCATGTAATTAATACCTGAACTGTAGAGTTGTAATATGTGCAAATAGAGAACTGATCGGTGTTGCATAAATTAATTTCCTTAATACCAAGTAGCACATATATCTTCATGCTGTATCATGTAGCTTCCTGTGTTCATTTGTTATGTAAGGTTATTAATAAATCAGTGATAATTTTATGTGGATCACAAGAAAAATGGACATTTACTTCTTTAAAATATACCACATTTCTAATTAAGATTGTTTAAATAAGGCAATACAATGCATTCATGCATATCTTATGTCTAAATTGCTGTAATAAAATATCCCAAATAATTCACTAATGTGTTCAGCATTTGAATATACCAATGGTAACCTTTACCACTACCTGTTTTGCTAAGTCAAGAAAATTATGACATACCACTTATTTGATCATATAGATATTTCTATTAAATACAAAAATTCCCAAAAAAAAGAAATGTGGACTACTTTGGTGAACATGCTATACGTAGGGGTTTTTTACATTTTGGACAGATAGTGGTCCATTAAAATCTTGACACTATCAGGGAGTTAAAGATTTCGCAAGGTATGTAAGTAATTTGAAAACTAAAAATGTCTATAATTTTTTCGTCATTCCTTCCCATTAACTGCCTAGACGGATCATACTTACTGAGTGCCCTGCCAGTTCTCATTTGGACCTGAAAAATAGTAAAATACATTCATTTTCATAGTGAGACAGTTACTTGAAGTAATCAGGTCTCAAGTTTCATATGATCTGAATATTATTTCAGATACAAAATAGTCTGAAAAACAAGTAAGTGATATAAATGGTAGAGAATCAGAAGCAAAGCCATTGCTTTCTTGTGTACAATACTTTCTGCTCTATAGAAAAATTTTAAGCTCTTTAAAAAAAGAAGTAAAAAATGCTTCCATAATGTTACCTTTCATCCATTTATTCTTTTTCATAAGAAGATGAACGATTGACTGACAGGTACATCCTTTTATACATTATTCTTAAGTCTGAAGGTCAAAGTGTAGTAGTTAGGCTGAAATAAAAAGTGGAAAGTTCACTAGTAATAACTTTCAGGAACTAATCTATTATAATAGAACAAGATAGAAGTGCTTATGAGATACTGAAGGTAGTAACTGAAAGGCTTCATCTGAAGACTCATGAAACCGTATTTATAGTGTCAGAACCTGGAAATTTAGAAAATATTACTTCTCCATGAAAGAAGAATAAGATCACAGAATCACAGAATATTAGGAGTTGGAAGGGACCTTGAAAGATCATCTAGTCCAACCCCCCTGCCAGAGCAGGATCACCTAGACTAGGTTGCAGAGGAATGCATCCAGGCAGATTTTGGATGTCTCCAGAGAAGGAGACTCCACAACCTCTCTGGGCAGCCTCTTCCAGTGCTCTGTCACCCTCACAGGAAAAAAGTTTTTCCTCATATTCACATTGAACCTCCTGTGCTCCCGCTTGCTCCCATTGCCCCTTGTCGTATGATTGGACATCAGAGAGAAGAGCCTGGCTC
>NW_010207733.1:0-884 GCF_000695765.1 Mesitornis unicolor
GCCCCCTATTGGCTGAGGACCCCAATTTTCCCTCCTTTGACCCTCACTGTGTGGACCAGATATGAGCTGTGAGGAGGGAGGGAGTCCTGGCATCACCAGGGCCAGAAACTTTAGCACTGTTTGTGTTGGGTCTTTCTCAGGTCTTTAGTAGGGTGGGTGCATCTGCCACAATATCCCTGGCCATATTTAATTCCACCTGCACCCTAGCTTTCCTTATCTTATCCCTGGCTTTTTGGGCAACTTCTTCATAATCCTCGCAGCTAATCTGTCCTCGCTTCCACTCCCTATAGATTTTTCTTTTGCACCCAAGTAAGTCCAGGAGCTTATTGTTCATTCATACAGGCCTTCTGGTATTCTTGTCTGCCTTCCTCTTTCTTGGGATGCACTGCTTCTGGACTCAGAGGAGATGGTCCTTGAATATCTGATTCAATTCTCTCTGGAGTTCCAAGTCACCACAATACCTGCTTTTCAAGACCCAGAATGGTATTCCAGCAGTTGCATGAGGCACAGGATATGTCTCCAACCATCCAGTGCTTGCTTCCACCATTGTAAGCACATAACGCTTACCTTGACGGGTTTCAGGCAGTGTGCTATAGTCAACTTGCCAGGCTTCCCCATATTTATAGTTCAACCATCATCCCCCATATGACAATGGTTTTAACTGTTTAGCTTTCTCAATTGCGCTGCATGTTTCACAGTCGTGGATAACCTGCGCAATAGCGTCCATAGTAAAATCCACTCCTCGGTTACGAGCCCATCTGTATGTTGCATCTCTTTCTTTATGTTCCCAGTCTAAGTCTGTTTGGAACACTTCAGCAGCCTGATCCACTCACTGGTTGTTTCTGTGTTCCTCAGTGGCCCGACTTTTTGGTACGTGAGCATCT
>NW_010207733.1:1735-3302 GCF_000695765.1 Mesitornis unicolor
TGGAATGTTTTTTTTGTTATCAAAAAAGCCGTAAGAGCTTCAGGCAGGACATCCTTGGTCTTATCAGGAACTGTCTGTAGCCTACTTCCCTTTACACAGTGACCTAAGATATATTGCTTCAGCTAAATAATTGCTATCCTGATAACTCTTAAGCGTTATTCCCCCAAGCTGTGTTAGCCCCAACTTATAATTTTCTTTATAAGTGTTACAGTTCTCTCTATCAGACGGTTGAGGTTTTCCATTGGAGCTTGCTGTGTGATTAATGCGACACATTTACTCCATGTAGCATCAGTGGCATGGTGCGTAGAAGGAAAGTTACCCTTGAACATCCAGCCTAGCTCTGGTAATCGGGGTGCTAGGAGGAGTGGTGCTTCAGTGCCAGTCACTTCTGAAGCAGCTCTAACTCCCTCATATGCAGCCAAGATTTCCTTTTCAGTTGGAGTATAGTTGGCCTCGCAGTCTTTATATCCTCAACTCCAAAATCCTAGGGGTCGACCTTGAGTCTCCCCTGGTGGTTTCTGCCAAAGGCTCCAGGCAGGACCATTATCCCCAGCTGGAGTGTAGAGCATGTTTTTAATATCTGGTCTTGTTCGGACTGGACCAAGGGCATGTACAATCTCTCTTTTAATCTGTTCAAAGGCCTGTTGTTGTTCAGGGCTCCAGTTAAAGGAGCTTTTCTTACAAGTCACTTCATTGAGAGGTTTTACAATCTGACTGTAGCCTGGAATATCCATTTTCCAGAAACCTACAGTACCTAAGAAGGCTCGTGTTTCCCGTTTGTTAGTTGGTGAGGACATGGCTGATATTTTGTTAATAATGTCCATAGGAATCAGGCGACATCCGTCTTGCCATTTAATTCCTAAGAACTGGATATATTGTGCGGGTCCCTTGACCTTGTTTCTTTTTATAGCATACCTACTTTACAACCTTACAGGTTGTGGAGTCTTCTTTCCGTGAGTCAGGAAGAACCACAGGGCACCTCGTGACATGTTCCATTTCTCCTGAGCTGGGCTTGTAGGAGGAGGAGGAGGTCTTCTCCTAATAGCTGAAATGCAAGTCCACTCAGGGGAAAAATTTGATCTGCTTTCACTCTTGAACAGTTTGTCACACAGCTTTTCCACTAAGTTCTTGATTTCACTGGCCATCTCCTTAGCTATCTCTGCTGCAATGCAGGTCTGTAGGGGATTAGAAACACTGACTTCAAACTGGTCTACTTGGTTAACCACTTCTTTCACAGTTATTGGCTCACCATCTGCTACCCAGACCAGCATTGCCAATGTGTGGGAATACACTGATGGTGCACTTTGCACAAATTTCCGCAGCATAGGTTGAGTGCATTGCATTTCATCAGAGTTTACAGTCACCCTCCTGTAGATCACTTCTTTCACAGCTAATTCTCTCAGGTATTTAATACCTTTTTCTATGGTTGTCCAATTGCTCAGGTGACATTCAATAACATCTCTTAAGAGATACCTGCTTTTCACAGCTGACAAGAGTCATCTCCAGAGGCTGAGAGATCCTTGCCTGTTCCAAATTGACTCGTCAATGCCTGCATTTCTGGACAGGG
>NW_010207734.1:0-2244 GCF_000695765.1 Mesitornis unicolor
TGAGGATGGGGATTGATAGGTAGGCTTTTCTGGGCACCTTGCATCCAGTCAGGGTTAACCCACCACACTCTGCTTCTGTGAACATGCTTAGTTTTCTAGGTGTTAATATATCAATATTCAGCTACCCACCATTGCATTTAATGTTACTGACTATATATGTTCTATGCTTCTGTGTTTTTTTCACTTCTTTTTGTGCAGGCTTTCCACTAGTTTGCGTGTTTTCCAGGCCTCTGTGTCCTATTGCTATCTGTATTTCTTTTCTCTCTCACTTGATTCAAAACATCTCCCCATCCTTGCAACAAATTCTAACTTAAGCCAAAAAATGCTTTTTGTAACCTTCATACCTTGGTTTAGTGCTAGTATTTTCTGTTAGCACTTCATATTCTGATTCCCTCAGTGTCGCTGTCTGCTTACCCAGAGAAGAAATCCTACAGGCTGGGACAGAAAAAGTGAACTTTTTTGTAAGTTTTCAGGCATGAAACTCATTTCCATAAGGATAACTATTTAGGCTCAGGTAACTAATCCATAGTATCCCAGATATCCTCCAGGATTTTTATTTTCTTGTACTTTTTAAGTCCCTCAGCAGGGAAAGTGCCTTAGCCACTGGAGTAGATATTTGAGTAACTGTCTATTGAGTTTTGTCTTCTTCCAGCTCATGAATACTGAAAATGGCCATCAAAACTCACTCCTTTAAAACCATTTGGTCATCAAGAGTGGAAGTTTTCACTGTGCTATTGTTAAGACTAGCGTAGCTGCCAAAAGTATTTATGATTTTTTTCTTCCCTGCTGTTAAAATAAGCCCATATATCAGGCTGTCAGGTCATGTGAAAAACAAAACAAAACTTAATCTGGAAAACTTCACATATGGCTTCCTAAGTTTCAGCCATATAGTTTATTAATTTCAAAGAAAGGGCTTCTAATGTCCAATATGACTCATTGCAGAGTGTCTTGAAGAGAATGGTGAGTGAAAATTTGTACCAAATGTGAGCCTGCAAGAACAATCATTGAGAAAAAGTCTCTTATTACAGTAAATTATATTAGATTAGAAAACTGTATTTCCTTTGGCGTGCAGTGTGTTTCCTTTTGACCTTGATTTTAGGGGTTTTTTTGGGTGTGATCACTCTTGCCTCTCCATTACAAGCCCTGTTACATATGGATGCAACTCATTCCAACTATTCCAACTAACGAGGTTTGACTATTTTATTTCTACAGAGTACATGAGCAGAACTTAAACAGTGCTATCTGTACATCTAAACATAAGAAAGAAATGAAGAAGCTATTATTTTAAAAAGGTTTTTTATTGTTGGCTGTTCCTGATTTTTTGGTTTGAATCTGTCTAATTCTCTGCCTGCTATATTTTCCATCAGAAAATATATAAAGGGACCTAGCTTTGAAGCAGCTTAGTGTTAATCTGCAAGTAGTAAAATTGATCTAGCATACTGACAGCTACTGCACTTGGCACATTACACCATAATTATTCAGTTCAACCAGGGAAGTAGGCTCAACCTGGCAAAATACCTTCTGATAAGAATTACCTGTATATAGCACCAATCTGCATGAAGTCTTCCTATAGTGGCATGTGTTTGGTCTTTTTGAGCTGCATTATCTTGAGCTTCACCTCTTGAGTTTTTGCCATGCATTTCAGTGAGCATACTCCTATCTGTACTGGACTCCTGAATGGAAGCACTGATTGTCTTGCAAGGAATATGCTTGTATGTGTGGGAAGATGAGAAGCCTGTGTCCCTTCCACTAGAACAGGTTGCTCATAACCCCATGCAACCCGACCTTGAACACTTCCAGGGAGGAGACTTCCACAATTTCACCTGGCAACCTCTTCCAGTGTCTCACAACCCTAATATCACAGAATCACAGAATATTAGGAGTTGGAAGGGACCTCAAAAGATCATCTAGTCCAACCCCCTGCCAGAACAGGATCACCTAGATTAGGTCACACAGGAAAGCGTCCAGGCAGGTTTTGAATGTCTCCAGAGAAGGAGACTCCACAACCTCTCTGGGCAGTTTCTTTCAGTGCTCTGTCACCCTTACAATAAAAAAGGTTTTCCTTATGTTCATGAAAGTGAACAAAACCAGTAGTATTCTGGGTACCCAGTCCCCTGACCAGGAAGACAGGGATGGAAAACATAGTGAAGCCCCCATAATCCATGAAGAGGTTGTTAGTGACCTGCTACACCACTTAGATACAAGTCTATGGGGCCAGATGGGATCCACCCCAGGGTCCTAAGA
>NW_010207735.1:0-297 GCF_000695765.1 Mesitornis unicolor
CAGATGGAGCGGTCTGAGAAGGCGAGGAAGTGGTTGGCCAGTGCAGTGTCCAGGAGTGGAGTTTCATATAGCAGCTTGGTGATGCGTTGACCTGTGGTTTTGTGTGGGAGCTGTGCAGGCCGCCTGTGGCATCAGACGAGCATTGGAGGTGAGCTGGGGCGGCACAGGAGGGTCATGGGGCTGGCGATTTCTGCAGCGCAGCGGTGACGTTGTGACTTTTGCGTTCTCGGGTGTCAAGAGGAAGCATGGCCACGACACCCAACCGTGGCATTTTGTGTGGCTTTGTATGGCTCCTCT
>NW_010207736.1:0-2872 GCF_000695765.1 Mesitornis unicolor
AGTGTCCTGGAGAGTACAAAGAGCAGCCTTGCCAGAAGAGTGAGGGAAGTGATTGTCTAACCATGCTCATTGCTCATTAGACAACCTGTACAATACTGTGTTGAGTCTTGGGCTTCCTCTGGGGAAGGGGAGAATGGAGAGAGCGGCTGAGTGTCTCCTGGTCCATTGGCCAGAGAAAACCCACCACAGTAAGGAAGGTGTGTGTATTTGGGAGTCAGTTCAGTGGAGAGTCATTGAGATGTTCAGGGACTGAAGCCATTCTCTGGGAGGAGAAACAGGGAAATGGCCTTGTTCACCATGCAGTAGTGAAGGCCTTGGGAACCTTAGAGTGACCTGTCAGTGCCTATGGGGAGATTTTCAGGAAGACGAAGCCAGTCTTTTTAATGTGGTTCTGGGAAGGACTATAATAGGCAATCCTCAGTTGTTGACATAGGGAAATTACACGTCTCTAGACCTTGGGGTGTTTAATGCTGTGACCAAAAAGTAACATATCCTGTGACCAAAATGTAAACATATCCTGTGACTTGGGTCCTCTCAACTTAACTGCTAAGAGCAAGAGAAATGGAGAGATCTCAGAGCTTTTAGGTTCCTGTGGATGACTTCAGGCCTCTGAGAAAGGAGAAGATAACAGTTTTGCTTCCCATTTTCAGTCATTGGAATCCAGAAACCTCACCTGCTTTTCCTTCTCCCAAAACCTGACCAAGTGATGAGAAGAAGGGAAGCAGAAAGGCCATATGAGATGGAAAACCACGGTGTCATTTCATTGTACAACCCATAAAGAATCAAGCTGGGAAGTGACTCAGAAAGTCTGGATCAACAAGGTCCATGGAGAGGCATGGCCGTGCCTATGGCTGTGTATGGACACCACTGCACCTACAGCGTAGATCGAGATGGGACTGAAACTCAAGTCTTGCTTCAATGATCTCCTGAGCCCATGGCCAGAGGTGTGAGTGGAGGCCCCAGGTGATTCTGGTCAGGAACATGATAGTCTGTGGATGCTCTCAGGGCCCAGCCCGTGCCCCCATTGGATCCCATCTGCCACTGCCCTCAACAGGCCAGGATCTCACACCCTATATCCCAAGTCTGTGCTCTGCTACTCTTCTTCCCCATATTCCTGGGGATCAGGGACAACACAATCTCCTGGTCACTACAACCAAGGCTGACACTGGTCTTCACATCCCTGACCAGCTCTTCCTCATTTGGCAGTATCAGGTCCAGGTGAGCATCAGACTGGGTTGCCCATTTGGCATTGGGAACTTGTCCACAAGCCCCTGGACAGTCTGCATCCTTCCTTACCTGTCCAGTCAGTACCAAGGAGACTGATTTCCCAATAAAAGCCAGGGTCTGTGATCCACAGATTTCCTCAGGTCATTTACATAGACTTCATTCACTCCTCACCCTGACTCTATGACCCTTGTCTCTGTCCTGGGTCTGGCTGGGATGGAGGTCATTCTAGTAGCCCTCATGGCGCTGTTGGATCTGCTGCTAAAGCAGCACTGAGAACACAGCAGTGCTTTGGTTACTGCTGAGCAGTCCTTGCAGAGCATGAAGGCTTTCTCTTCCTCACAGTCTGTCCCCACAATTCATAGGCTGTGGGTACACAGGGGGCTGGGACAGCTGACCCAAAGTGAATACAGGGAAAAGGCATACCACAAGATATTATGGTCATCAATGAAAGCTCAAGGAAAGGGGGGTTAAAAGAGGACATTCATGACCATGGTATTTGTTGCCCATGCCAACGACACGTGATGAAGCCCTGCTTTCCTGAAAATGGCTGAACACCTGCGTTTCCATGGGAAACAGTGAATTAATTCTTCATTTTGCTTTACTTGCACACAGCTTTTGCTTCACACATAGAACTGCCTCATCATGCAACCATAGGAGCTGTTCTCCCCGACCTCAGCTCTCGTTCCACTCATGTCACAGCTCTATGATGGCACAAGGGGCTCTGCTCTCTATGTCCCAGTCTGTAGGCTGCAGCACCTCTGATGTGGCACCAAGGCCAAGGGCAGACTTGTCCCATGGACACCTGGTACACAGAGGTGGGCCCTCTTGTGCGGAAAGGCCTTGCTTTCCAGCAGAGCCATGCTGGAGGGGATGGACAGTGGCAACATAAGGATGAAGGAGGTTCCCATGAGAGAATATGGTCCAGCAATACTGTGGACATACTGTTGGAGGCCAATTTGGCAGAGAGCAGCTCTGCAGAGAAGGACCTTGGGGTCTCAGAGGAGAAGTAGCTGAGCATGAGCCATGAATGTACCCTCAGGGCAAATGCCAACAGCTTCTTGGGCTGCATCAAGAAGAGCATTGCTGGTACTGAACAAAACCACCCATTCCCAATTTTCCCTGTTCCTCTTGGACTAAGATGGGTAGAAGAATTGGGGATGGTATCATGTGAGCCTGGGAAAAAGAGAGGTGTGTGTTGGGAAATGTTCTTTAATATTTTTGCAATAATTTCTTACCACTAACTCTCTTTTAATTTGCAGTAAATTAAATTGATGTTCCCCAAGTGAATTCTCCTTAGACACCAAGAAGAGGTTGAGAGCGCTGAGTTTTTAAGAAATCCCTTATAGCCAAACAGTGGAGCGACGACCCAGGCCACTTGATGGTATCTTATTCAACTAAGAATTTCAAAATTTGTTGGAACAGGGCCGTGAGCCCCTCATGTACCTGGAGCTGTCTGAGAACGGGCTTGGTTGCCAGTCCAGCTGTGGCAAAACCTGTGGGACTTTGCGTGTCAGTGTAAAACTAGTTTCCTCTTTATCAATAATGGTGGAGGAGCTGGGTACCGCTGAGCCCCAGAGGAGGCCATAGGTGATCATGCAGCAAAGGTCACTCCTCAGGGCAGGAGGGTATGGCCAGGAATGGAAAC
>NW_010207736.1:3324-3782 GCF_000695765.1 Mesitornis unicolor
AATTTCGTGAAGAGACTTATTGTGAACAGCTTATTGCTGTTGAAAGAATACTAATTGAATCAGCTTTTTCAGTGTGTCTTTCGGCTCCTGATTCCTCATACTGTAGATGAAGAGGTTCGCTGCTGGAGGTACCACCAAGTACAGCACTGCCACCACAACATCCAGAGATGGGGAGGATTTGGAGGGGGGCTTGAGGTGAGCAGACAATATAGTGTTGATAAACAGGGAGACCACAGCCAGGTGAGGGAGGCACGTGGAAAAGGCTTTGTGCCGTCCCTGCTCAGAGAGGCTCCTCAGAACATCTGCACATAGGACAGCAGAATGAAAACAAAACACCCAACACCTAATCAGGCACTGACCACAAGAAGCCCAACTTCCCTGAGATAGGAGTGTGAGCAGGAGTGCTTGAGGATCTGGAGGATTTCAAAGAAGAACTGGTCCACAGCACTGCCTTGGCA
>NW_010207737.1:0-3303 GCF_000695765.1 Mesitornis unicolor
GAGGTCCCTTCCAACTCCTAATATTCTGAGAGTCTATGATTCAGCATCCCAAAGCTTACAGGTAGAATACATACAAGGAAGCAGATTAGTACATTAAATAGGGTTATTCTGTTGATATTCATTTCAAGAGCCCTTGGCACATTTACCTTACATTATTTTTTTCCACAAAAACCTTATAGGGCAGGTTTTTTCAGCAGTAAAACACATCTTCTATATTCTGTTGAAGAAGTACAAAGGAAAAAATTGGTTGAACTTAATAACTGGTCTCCACGCAGTTCCATTTATTCCAGTATTTTTTTTTCATGTTTTTCACCAAATGAGGTTTCAAGGGTTCTAATAATTCTGAAGCAATATTTATAAGGTGCTTTATGCAACTAATGTTGCATTTTTCGTCAAAGGACTATGCCAATATAAAACATGTTTTTTTTGTTTAAAAATATGATTGCTACAGAAAAGCCTCCTTTTCTTTCATAAAATCAGATGGTGTCTTAATGCATAAAACATACAAGACTGTGTCTCAGAGTGTCATTTCAAACTATGCTCAGTATGCAGGCTCTTTAAATTAAAATGCTATTATACAAACCTTTAGATCTTTCATCTCTTTTCTTTCCTCCATCAACAAAAAGTACACGTTAGTAGAAGAAAAAACTGAAATTTAAAATCTTTGCTGTCTAGCATCTCATTTTATTTTTAGCAGCATCATCTAGACTGGAGTGACAAAAATCTAGATCAAATCATTAGGAGTCACACCTGTGTGTTTTTTAAATTAAATATAAAGCAAAGTTTTAAAGCAGCAGTAACAAAAATTAAAACAAGAACTCAGTGAAGAGAGATCACACAGAAAAGCTTTGTAAAAAACCATCACATTCATCAGCTCTTCACTGTGAATTAAATATACATGTTGCAAATGCATACCCGTTGTTTTGTAACCACCTTTCTAGGCAGAATTGGTACTTGAAAAATCTTTGGTCTAGACGAGGTAATGCTCAAGGCAGCAATGGGAGAGTAAAGGCACACAACATGCATTCTAGATGGAGCACAGGAGTATCACTAGAGCTCAGCTGGCCGAAGCTACTGTAAACCAAGTTTTGGTGAGCCAAGACTCAGGTTAACATACCACATCCTTGGAGAATGTAGGAAGACAGAAGAGGACACATGAGAGAGATTGCTGTGCATGTTTGGTACAGATTGTCTCATCAGGAAGAAGAGGCAGATGAGGCCTTCTTCAGAGATTTGGAAGGAGCCTCACATACTTCCAACCACAGCTCTTCTGCAGCTCTGTGACAGATGGGGACTCATGCTGGCAAGAAATGAAAAGATGATTTGACTCAAGGTCACAGGCAAACAGGGACAAGCAAGGCAAGGACTAAAGGAGATCCCCATCAAAAATAAGTTTGCAGACCACTTCCTTATGAAGTAATACTCTTATTTCCCTTAGGAGTAAGAGGGATATTAACTGACAACGCACTTATTTCTTCCCTAGCATGCAAAAAGGATTTCTCAAAATAGAAAAGAAAGAGGAGGGAGCATTGAATGACCAAATGTATTCTGTAAGCTAGGGGCTGAAGAAAAAATGAGGACTGCTAGGTATGGTCATTATGCAAACAGTAAAGAAATCAATAGTGTCCTCTCTATTAACATATGCTCCCAGAATAGAAAGAGTAATGGACAGATGCAAAATTATGCATAGTTCATAGAATACAAGTGTGGGCTTTCTTTTCTTTTCTTTTCTTTTCTTTTCTTTTCTTTTCTTTTCTTTTCTTTTCTTTTCTTTTCTTTTCTTTTCTTTTCTTTTCTTTTCTTTTCTTTTCTTTTCTTTTCTTTTCTTTTCTTTTCTTTTCTTTTCTTTTCTTTTCTTTTCTTTTCTTTTCTTTTCTTTTCTTTTCTTTTCTTTTCTTTTCTTTTCTTTTCTTTTCTTTTCTTTTCTTTTAAAAATTTTTTTCTTTAGTCAATGCAAGTAGTTTTGTTTCTCTTTTAGGGACTGAGGCAATCATCATTACAAAAAGTTTGATAGCTTTCAGACAATTTTTTTTTTTGCCAGTCTCTTCATTGTCATACTCTATCACTCAAATTTGACCTTTAAATTGAGCTTACAAACCCACTCAAGCTGTAGTTCCAAAGAGATGAGGTATCCTTAGGGGTTGAGTCAATACAAAAAGAGAAAAACAATGTAGTACTTAGATATCTATTCTGGTAAGAAAGGTTTTAAATATTAATATTACCTTCTAGGAAAAGCTAGAAGAATAATCCTGAGAGTCCACAGTTCCAGATAGAACTCCTATCAGCTGACACAATTGTACTGTAGATTAAATTTTTTTTAAATGGCAAAACATTATCTGTCCATCAGAGCTATAGCATGACTATAATGCTATTATTTCCCCTAATCTAGCATATTTCTTCAAGTATCCACCTGTGCAGCAACTCTACATACAGTAGATTTTTTTTCTGCATATCAATGTGAACAGGTATCAACCTCCCAGACATGAGCTGATGTTTCTTATTCCTTTGTTCCAGTAAGGGCAGTGTAAACTTCAGCACTGAGAAGCAGTGTTTTGTTCTGTCTCTGGCCCCACAGATTCCTGGTCCACTACTAACAACACCAAATACACCATGAACTGGATGAATTACTCAGCTATATCAGATAACATGGCAGACAGCATGAGAATTTCACTGTCAGAGCGAGGGAAGTTTTCTTTCTCTACTTTCTTCTACTACCTAGAATACTCCATTCAAATGTTATTCAGGCTACCAGTGCAAAAGGCTTGCAGAAAAATTTAGGCACTTAAGTACTAAATAGCACTTCTGAAGCAGGATGCCTGTTTGCCATCCAATACCGTAAGTGTCTAGGGTTTTCACACTTGAATTACTTGAACATCCATGACTGTGTTCATAACACAAAGTGCATGAGTGACCTGAGCAGCAGTCAGCTAACAAAAGCCAATGCAGGCATTCCTCTGCCTGCTTGTGTATGCCTGCTCCAACACACAGACTCTGAAAAACTGGTTTGAGAGTTTGATTCGACAGAAAATGTCACGTGCTTCAGTTGATGCAACTTACACCTCTCACTTTAAGGCTGTGGTTCTCCCAGGAAGATTAAGTCTTCCCTGCTGCTGTTTTGCACAATATTAAAAAAACAAAACAAATACACACACAAACAAACAAGAGGTCACAGGATATATGTCAAGTATGCATAACCACAAGACCCCTTTTGGTATTTTCAGTACAGGTTTTCTATTTCCATGTGCAATGTCTTTCTGGTTGTTAGGGTCTTCTGAACTGAAGAAATATCACAGAATCACAGAA
>NW_010207738.1:0-381 GCF_000695765.1 Mesitornis unicolor
GCTGGACTGGCTGCTGGTGAGGCTGCGGGAAGGGCAGTTCTCCGGACAACTTGAACAGATACTGTCTGTAAAAATACCATGGTGCAGGTGATGCAGCCGTGACAGAGCTGTGAAGAAGTAGCGGTGATCTGTGCACACCTGATCTGCGGGCGGGGAGCTCCTCAGCGAAGATGGAGTTGAGAGGAGCTGAGGAAGGTACGCGTTAGACTGAAGGCTGCTGTTACACAGCAAGTTTGAAAGACGGTAACTTTGTGTTGGGTACACGTAGCAAGAGTGGGAGCCACCGGAGGGGGTGATTTCACCGTAACTAGCTGGCAAAAGCCAACTAATTAGTAGATGCTGATGCTAACAAAACGACATTGTTGGATGTTGTAATTTCCT
>NW_010207738.1:419-5291 GCF_000695765.1 Mesitornis unicolor
GAGATTATTAGAGAGGTTTAAGCACAAAATTTGCAGTGGCACCTTGTAGAAAATGATTCAATCTGGATTCTTGGCAGCTAATTTTGTCTGAAATAGACGCAGTCCTTCCCAACAGAACAAAAAAAAACCCAAGTCCCAAACAAAACCCAAAAACAGCAATAAGAAACTAGCATACTGAAATGGTATAAATTAGTTAAAAAGTAAGTAGTTTGAATGAAAATAACTTTTCTGTGTTAGCACTCAGTATTTGAGTTCACTACCTTTTCTTTCTGTAAGAAAGTCCAATTTTATTGAAAAGTCTGAGAAAGGGTTAAGGTTGTTGCTTGTTAGGACCTTTGTGAAATTCACTTGCAAACACAGCAATCCCACAGATAAGCAGGAGGCCAGAGCACATTCTGTGAAGATGATATCCCCCGATTGAACCCTTTGTCTGTCCTACTAATCCAATCTAGGAATGTCCAGGTATCCTGTGGTTGTGCTGATAACGCCCGATTAGCAGAATAAGTTACGAAATACATCTGCTTCTGGGAGAAAGGTGAAGAGTTTACAGTGATGAAGACTATGAGCCTTCCTCCTCACGACCCCCCGAAGACCACCAGAGGGTCATAGGGCGCATGCCCAGATAGGAGGGGTTGTATGCTAATGATTTTTGGAGGAATCCCTGCTTCTAATTAATGAGTTCTCAGATATCTCATGAATATGGATGAATAGATAGCATATAAACAATCACTTTGTAACAAAAAATTGGAGTCCTCCCAAGGAATGATCCTGGGGACACCCTGCACGTAATAAAGAATACTTGCTTTCTAAAACTCAAAGAGGAGTCTTAGAGAGTGAACTTATTTTCCAGCTTTCTTGGAATCAAGTCTTACCAAAATCTGAAAAGCAAATAGGCTTGTACATGAGTGAGTTTATAATGGAGAAGGAAGTTGTTTCAAGGGGTGCTTATAAACCAGGTATAAAACCCATTACAGGCCTTAAGAAAGCGAGTTTGTAAAAGGCAAGGATTGTAAAACAAAGAAATTTGTAAGTTGCATTTTAAAAGAGTTATCATTAATATCAAAGTTAATTAATTGTTACCATTAATATCATAAAATGCAGTACAGAATGTTACTAGTGACACAGTAAGTATAAAAGCTATTAGGAAGCACTGCTTTAAATTTAACTCTTGAGGGACCTTCTGTATCAAACATAATTATTCTTTATTTGAACAGAAAAAGGCTTTACTGTACTTTAGACAGAATTTTATGTTGATTTAAAAAGGATGAGACAGCCTTGTGACAAGCCAAATATAATTTACTTATTATTTTGCAGCTACAGTAAAATGTTCAGAAACTATACAAAGACTTTAGACAGTAAACATGTATTTAATAAAACTGTGCATCAGTTACACCGGATCCTGGAAGGAGTTCCCAGTACAACTTCATGAATCTGCTTGTATCGCAGAAAAGCTTCCAGTTGGACATACACATTCACAACAAACTCATTTGGTCCACCACTGAGCTCTTCCTCCCTTTCATCTTGCAAATGTGTATGCTCTTTTGCCTGCCTCCTCAGCAGGCGTTTACCTAAAAGATAAAGTAATGATACTAAATTTAAAGACAACAAGGTCTTTGAGAGATAAAACTGTGTAAGTAAAGGTTTTAAAATAACATTGTTTTTAATTTAGCTAAACGAGACATGCTTGAAGGCTTGCTAACATCCATTTCTGAGCAGATTCCACACTGGCATTATTACCTAAAAGCCGTCCATGCAGCCTCTGTTGGCCTCATATCTACTTGAAAAGACATCCAAATGGGTGGGGGGGAATGTTATGGAAAGAAGCTTATCCTTTTCTAGGGAACTGAAATACTAGTGTGTGTGCTTTCTGGAACATGAACTTTATCTCACAAGACTGACAGGTATTAACCACCTGCATGTGTGTGGGGTGGTGGGTTTTTTTGGTTGTTGGTTGGTGTTCGTTTTTTTTTTCCCCCAACAATTACAAGTGATACATGAAAAAGAATTGTTTACTTAAGTCTTAAAAGCAAATTAAATCATACTATATATACATTCGGTGTCAAATGAAGCTCCCACTACCCAAACTAATTAACACCAGCAAAAAGTTCAGGCAGCTGTAAGAAATTCAAAGACCAGGGCTTTTTTTAATAGTTTTTGCCCCCCTTTTTAAGTAATTCTGATTTTCATGCTATACTACAGTTCAAGACTTGCATAGCTATATCACTGTAACAGAAAAAAAGATTTTTACTAAGTCTTTGAACAACTTCATTAATTTTCCTTCTTTTTACTGGTAAGTATCTACTTTAAACAATATGATAACCATTTGATAGAAATGCCAGAAAAGCTTCAGTCACTACTGGGCAGAACTTTAAATTAGCAGCCAAAAAAGATGAGGAGTTCTGAATAATTTTTTATCGTCAGATGTGTTCAAAAATCTTTGCGTATTAACTTCCATGCAATTAAAAGTAGAAGCTCACCACTTCTGAGCCAAAACCTTTTAACACCCTCCTGGCCCCATTTACCCCCTCCTTTACTGAACGGATCTAACCACTTTCTTTTTCTGTTTTGGTAAATTTTGCAAAAGGAGAACAAAACACTCCATTCTACCCTAAACTTCAATTATCACTGTTTAAAAAAAAACCCACACACCAACAATCCAACAAAAAAACGCCAGTTCAAATACAGCAGATTTGGAATTACCTTCCTCATCCACCTCCAGCCATTGGTGGTGGACTGGGGCCTCCACCCCACTGATTTATTCGACCCATCCTACGGCGAGGTTGTGCTGGAGGCCTGAAAAGATCACAAGGAAAACAACATCTATTCAGTTGGCATTAAATTGTTAAACTAGAAATAGAGTAAGTCTCTAAATGACAGTAATTAGAAAGTTAGAACCTCTGGAAAAGTTGTTTTGGTTGGTTTTTTAAAAGCTGTACAAAAACCCAACAAAAACCAACAAACCACCCCCACTTTCATGAAAATTCTCTTATGCAAACTGTTCTAATAGAGGCTTTTACACAATCCTGCAAAGAAGTTAGACAAACCATTAAGAAGAAACACTGTAACTACAGTGTTTATAGAAATTATATCCCTATGACAAAGTGTTTTGCTTTATCTGAAGGTAATCTAATACATGAAATGTCTAATTTAATGTAAATCAAATACTGAGTATAAGCAAGTCTAACAAAAGAAGAATTTCAACAAAGATGTGTGTTGTCTGCCAGACAAATTTTAAAAATTGTTTCAGTGACAGTTACTGCTATTAAGCTATCCAAAGCTATGCATTGTTATCAACGAGCTTTGGACAAGATAGCGTAGATAAACAACATTTTAGTCTTCTTGCATGACCTGAGTGAATGCAAATCACAACTGTAATCTGGATACATTATGTCATTTAGCTAAGACATATATATATATATATAAAAAAATCAGAACTAGTGTGAATATGAAAAAATACCCTCTTCCATCATTGTATCTTGAATAGGAGGAAGATGTGTAGCCTCTTCTTCTCAAATCTGGTTGAATAATGCTCTGGAAACTAAAAAATAAAACAAGAATTAGGTGAATTAATTGTTAGATATAGGTTCTGAATTTTTGGATTGCAAGATAAGAGATGGGCTGAAAAACAATAAGCAGTGTTCAGGAATGAACAGTGTATCTTCTCGAGGTTACAGTTTAATAAATCTTTGCAATTTTTCTCCTAGATATGAAGATAAAATTGAGGTAATTCCAAATTACAGTAAGGCTCAAGCCATTAGATCTATTTTTTCTAGTAAATAAAGTGCAAGAAATGCATAAAGTATAAACCTGTAACTGAAATAATGAAGGCCTGTTGAATACAGGAAAATAAAATTTATTTCTTAACTGGCTTCAATCTGGGCACATAAATTTGTCATTACCGCTGTGTGATTATTTTTACATAGCCAGAATCTATTAGCACCAGTAGAAATTCTCCAAATAATATGTTAATCACTTGATCAGCTATCAGAAACTAGCCCTTTATTAAAAGTTTATGCTTCTTCTTTTTGCAGTATTAAAATGGAAAAAATGTAAGAAAACTCATTTTAACTGCCAGAAAGTTAGCATCATTTTTTCATATACTTTTTATTAAATATACTATAATGCTTACTAACAAAAGTCATATTAAAGCATTCATACACATTCTGGGGACAGCAGGTGTGAAATGCTAGAGTAAACCTGACATTTTTGGTTTTGTGTTACTGGTAGCACTGAGTAGCTTCTACCTATGGCTCATCTAAAATAAAGCTCATCAAAATAATTAATTTCTACTTACAACAGAACCACAAAATCAGCTATTGACCAGAAGAAATCTGTTATAGATGACAAACGCCAAGGAGCCCGACTCCGGTTATCCAAAACTTGTCCTGTAATGTATCAAGATACAAAACATCCAGCGATATTTAGTGTGTGATACTCTACAACATATTATGCAAAAACACATCTGCTACATTTAGAACTTGCAAATAGGATGGAAAACTGCACTTCACAGGGAACAGTAGCCAGTTTTATTGTCTGCAGGGTACTGTCCGAGGGCTTGAAGGAATTGGATCACCTCCACCAAACAAGACACTGTGTCAGGTAAATCCACCAAAAAACACCCGTGCAGCCTCTGTTTCCTTGAAGGCAGTTAAGCTGCTTCTCTGTTACGCTCCCGATGTATACAGAACACGCCTGGACTTTTCGAAGTCCTTAAAAACTGTTCAGGAGTCCGTAAGTCTCGAACCGCGGCCGCCGGGGAAGAAAATAGGTGGTGAGGTTTGTTTGACAGCGGCAGCGGGGTCGGCCGTCTCGACCGCCGGGATGCGCGGAAGCAACGCTCTACCCAGCGCAGGCCCGATCTTGCCCAGCTCG
>NW_010207738.1:5360-12191 GCF_000695765.1 Mesitornis unicolor
CGACCGCTTCCCGCCGGCTGCCCCTCACCGTTCGAGATGTACACCATGGCAGCGGGTCGCGGGCACTGCCTCGTCACCCGCCCTCGGCCCCACTGCGCGGGCGCGAGCGGGACGCGCATGCCCAGAGCCTGCCCTGGGATCAGCTCCTCGCTTCCGGCTGACGGGGCTGAGGGGGAAGGGGCGGTGCTGGAATGGCGGGGGTGCCGCTTCCCGCCGGCTGCCCCTCACCGTTCGAGATGTACACCATGGCAGCGGGTCGCGGGCACTGCCTCGTCACCCGCCCTCGGCCCCACTGCGCGGGCGCGAGCGGGACGCGCATGCCCAGAGCCTGCCCTGGGATCAGCTCCTCGCTTCCGGCTGACGGGGCTGAGGGGGAAGGGGCGGTGCTGGAATGGCGGGGGTGGTGGCGGTTGCGCTTGGTTTCCTTTCCACAGCGAGCGCGGTGCCGTGCAGCCCATTGTTAACGCGGGTTCCCCCCCAGCAGCTTCGCAGCCGGCCTGAGGCGAGCGGTGTTCAGGTGGGGCCTCTCCTCCCTCAGAGCCGACGGTTCTGGTTCCCTCCTGAAATGTGTTTATTTTAGTATTTACACCGCTGTATAATGCTGTGTCGGAGCTTCCATGTCGTATCCGATAAGCGTATGGTTTTACCGACAGTTCCAGAAAACAATAACGATAATTAGTAGTATGCCAGGGTAGGTTTAATAAAAAGTACATGTTCCTGGTCTTCCGTAGTTAACTTCTGCTGGATGTCACATGAAAGCTAGTGCTTTTGTCCTTTATTACCGCCTCAAGTTTCTTTAGTTTCTTCAAGCCATAACTCACTGTAGTAATGTTAGAAATACGACCAAATGACTATTTACAACTTCTCTCCAAAGGGAACTTCTGTTCCTTCTATATAATGACAGGTATGTGGCTGTGTATATTCTCATTGAATTGGTGGGAATGTTCAGCCCAAAGCTGAGTATTTGTTTTAATTTATTTTATTTTTGTAAAAACTTTACCCTACAAGCAGTGGCTAACTTCTTCTCATGGAGAATCTGTGTGTGTAAAAGTGAAGGTAACATTATAGCTATATAGGCAAATTTAATATAATGTTATCTCTCTTTTTTAAACTAAACTAATAGAGAAGGAATGTGTAATTCTGCTGGGAAACAGCAGTAAGAAAAACTAATATAAAAGTATTTTAAAGCTACCTTTGCAAGACCTGTCTTTTCCTAGTAGCTATGAGGTAAAATCTTAACACAAGAGTGTTCTCTGAAGTTGAAGTTGCAATATAGTATCTCTGTTCTACTTGTAGTTGTCCCCTAGTAAAGAAATTGTTTGCAACTGACAGGTGTTTAAAAATGTTTGATGTTCCAGAAATAAACTCTTTCTGAAAACTGAAAGCAATTGTGAAAGAAAAGTATCTGTAACAACATACATAAAATAAATATTTATAATTGATATGAGAGCTAGGTCATCTACCACTCAATAAATGGGGAAACACAAAAGCATTTAGAAAATAATAGGTGCTACATAGTGCATAATGGATATAAATGAAGGCAGAATGTTAAAATTATGCAGGGAAAACATCTTTTTCTTAATTATTATATTTAATATATTTGTATTTATTATTGTTGTTGTTATTAGTATTATATTTCTCATGATTATTTCACATAATAGTCAAGTGTAGACTGATAAATCTCAGTTTACAAATTGCAAAACACAGCCTATATAAGTATAGAAGAAAAACAGAGATTCAGGCAGTAAATAATTTGAACACAGTTTTTAGATTCTCAGTGAAACCAGATAAATGGAACAATAAACTTGTGTACTTTTAATTTGTGGAATGCATGGTAGATCTCATATCATGTGCTGGGCAGTCACTGGCGCGTATGAGCTAAAAGTTAACATACATGCCATTTGGAAACTGGGAAGATGTGATTGTTCTGATTGTAGGCAAAGTAAATATCTGTACAGTGCTATGAGGAGTAGTATAGACCATCTGTTAAGGTAACTAATTGAAAAAGACGAATGCTTCATTTTTTTAATAGCAATCTGAACTCTCAATGGGATTCCTTCTGGTTATGAGTAGTTTAGTTTTTTCGACTCTGTTCCAGATGTAGATTTGTATAGTTTGATTCCTTGTAAATTGTGTATTTACGTATCAATACCTAAGTACTGGGATCCAACCAATGGATTAATGTGCTTTAGTAAATTATTCTATTTTTTCCGTCAAAACTAGCAAAACTATGGGTCACCTATTTTTATAGCATTTTATATACCATATATAAAGAGACAACCTTTTAGTTGTGATACAAGAGAATTAGAAAATATGCATAAAGAGGTGGTGATACAGCATGAATGCTTTGTATTCTTTAAAACTTATGCTACATTTTTAACATGACTGTAAGCTTTTAAAGATGTAGTAATGAATTTACCTGTCCTGAGGAGGAATTGCAAACTGTTGACCACATTTGAATAGCAGAAATATAAAAGGCATCTCTATTTTTTTCCCCAGCCTATAGTTTTTTCTCATAGTCATTATCATGTTGCACAATCACATATTTTGAATGGAAACATTCAAGCTTAGTTTGGACTCGAATTATTCATAAAATAGTTGACTGTCATATAGTATTTGTCTTATGCACACACAATACTTTATGTATTAGAATGAGAGAGTCTTCTAAACTCCAAATTACAAATGTAGAATATTCATTGCATCATAAACATAAAATTCAGAGGCTATTTCACAGGATTCTATTTTTAAAGAGCTTTTATAAGAAAAATTAATTTGCTGTTTGTGGAAGAGCTGAAACTCAGTTCTTGGAACTAAATTATGTTGATTTAATGTCAGAATTTTAAACAGAACTTACCTGTATAAGTAACCTTCAGTTCTGAAGTTCTAGATGATTTGGTAGTGAGGTGGGTTGTGAACTGGTTGAAGGAAAGAAGTCAGAGGGTTGTGGTCAATGCGACAGAGTCCAGTTGGAGGCCTGTATCGAGTGGGGTCCCCCAGGGGTCGGTACTGGGACCAGTTCTCTTCAATACATTCATCAGCGACCTGGACAAGGGAACAGGGTGCACTGTCAGCAGGTCTGCTGATGACACCAAGCTGGGAGCAGTGGCTGACACTGCAGAGGCTGTGCTGCCATTCAGAGAGACCTGGACAGGCTGGAGAGTTGGGCAGGGAGAAATTTAATGAAATTCAGCAAGGGTAAGTGTAGAGTCTTGCATGTGGGAAAGAACAACCCCATGTACCAGTATAGGTTGGACCAGCAGAGGGGAAAGGGACCTGGGAGTCCTGGTGAACAGCAGGATGGCCATGAGCCAGCAATGTGCCCTTGAGCCAAGAAGGCCAATGGCATCCTGGGGTGTATCAGAAGGGGTGGTTGTAGGGCAGAGAGGTTCTTCTCCTCCTCTGCTCTGCCCTGGTGAGACCACATCTGGAATATTGCATCCAGTTCTAGGCCCTTCAGTTCAAGGACAGGGAATTGCTTGAAAGAGTCCAGCGCAGAGCCACAAAGATGGTGGAGGGAGTGGAGCATCTCCCTTATGAGGAGTGGCTGAGGGAGCTGGGGCTCTTTAGCTTGGAGCAGAGGAGACTGAGAGGTGACCTCATTCATGTTTATAAATTTGTAAAGGACGAGTGTCAGGAGGAAGGAGCCAGGCTCTGCTCTGTGATGTCCAATGCCAGGACAAGGGGCAATGGGAGCAAGCTGGAGCATAGGAGGTTCAACCTGAACATGAGGAAAAACGTTTTTACTGTGAGGGTGCCAGAGCATGGCCCAGGCTGCCCAGAGAGGTTGTGGAGTCTCCTTCTCTGCAGACATTCAAAACCCGCCTGGCCGTGTTCCTGTGTGCCCTGGTCTGGGTGATCCTGCTCTGGCAGGGGTTGGACTGGATGAGCTTTCAAGGTTCCTTCCAACTCCTAACAGTCTGTGATTCTGAACAATTTATTGCAGACATTTTTTTTCCCTTTGGTGCCCCAGAGAAGGATGTATTGATGTACTATGGAGTCTTAGTTAAAGTTATCTTGTGCAGGTTTCAACTGGAAGACACATTTTGCAAAATCAGCAGCTCTAATCTCAGCATAAAATCAGGTCAGGAAAATAAGCACAGAATTCTGTGAACTATTTTTCTGTCCTAGCTGAGACAGCGACTAGATGTTCTAGTAATAGAATTTTTCTGCAAGTTTTTTAAAAATACCATTTGTTGATACCTGAATAACAAACATGATGAGGCTTTAGTGCAAATTTACTACAGTTAACAGTTTGAAAGCAAATCTGTGCTGGGGGAATGCTGAAGGACTGTCTTGTGCTTTTATATTTCTTTAGATAACAACATATTATGTACAGAAAGCCATCACTGTTTGTGTTCTTCTTAAAACCAAAGACTTCAGCCCTCAGTAAAATGAAATCATTGGTCCTCAATTTAAAGTTACATGAGAGTCAAGAAAGAAACTTCCACATCCCTCTACACAGGGTGAATATTGTGCTAAATTTTCTGTTTAGGGAGAAAAAGAGCATGTTCAGTAGTTGGTGAAGCTGCCTGACCACAGTGAAGAAATACCCATCTTTCAGGGTTATTGAGTGGTGGTGATACTTTGAACATCCATCGGGTGGCAGCATCAGCGCGAAATAACGCTATCTGCTTGTTTAATTGCTCCGCAAACTTTCCATCCAGTTAGTCGTAACATATTTGCATTCTTTTCTATATAAAGTCCTTACTCCAATGTCACTAGACACATAGGTAATGCGTGAGTGGGCAAATGCTTTCTGCATTAAGGACCAGTGTTAAATTGAAAGATTGGGGTTTTTTTCAGTTGGTTAGTTTTGGCTTTGTTGTTTTTGTTTTTGTTGTTTGGTTTGTTGGTTTCATTTCCCTGTCCCACAATTAGTATGGGTAGAAGCTGACAACTCTGCTGTGGAATTGCAGACTTCCAATTTTGCTAGTAGTACCATTGGCAATTTTTTGGTATAAATGAAAAAATGTGATCATAATTAAGTGTTGATAGTTAGCTTTTGAAGTATAGTAGGTAGGAAAAATAACTATCCTCAGATGGGCCAAATGAAAATTAAAACTGCATTCTCAAACTTATTCTGCAAGTTAGTGGCAAAGCCTGAAATGGAACTGACTTGCTTATTCTTACACCTGTGTTAATTTCTGGAGGATAGGCTTGCATCCATCAGATAGAGGAGACAAAAGCAATCTTAGACTCTTTTAGTATTCTGGTTTAAGGCAAATATCCTTTGCCTTGTTATGCTTTCTGCTAATACATGAGAATCTGCTTTGTCGTGTACCTGTTGTGACTGGATTATGAATGTATGCACACAATGGCTGCTTTTGCATGCTTTTCTTCCTCTTCTTCTGAAGTTATTTTAAAATAATGGGCTTTCTGTTTATTGAAATGTAAAAATTAATGTAATGAAATTTGAAGAAAAGAAGTCCAAGTTAGGAATTTTTCTTTCTCATTACTGTTCTTACATTTTAAAATCTGATGCAAAGTTAGCTTGAAAGCATACCTACAGATTTCACATGGCTATTTCCACCTCAGATTTTAATTTCACACCGAAAATGACATCATTATCCTGTTGTGGTATCTTTAGAAATTAATAGGAATGATTAACCAGAGGAGTGGATTCGTTAAGATGAGTGGTGCGATATGTCTCTGCCAGACAAGCCCACAGACCAAGACACTACGTCAGCTGCATATGACAATGATTGAACTGATGTCATGGTCTTCTGTGATTTTTGTCCTCTCTGCATGCAAAAATTTGCTTGTACTGATTTGTGGTACTCGGAAAGCAGAGAGAGGTGCTTTAAAGGCTGGGAAAAAATAAACGTGTTAAAAGAAAAGGCATCTGAGCATGCTGAAGAGCAGTTTAACCAGATATTCTCATATCTAAGTAAACCTGGTTTCATTCAAAAGGATGGTTAACAGTCTATTTTACATTGAATGTGTTCTCTGGGGCCTGTTGAAGCATAGAATGTGTTTCTCTTATCTGTAAAAGCTCTATTAAATGTTTGGCATATATTAGGTGATAGCTTGTTACGAATACACCAGAGAAGATAAAAAGGGTTTAGCTCACTGATGCTATGGAGTATAGATAGCTGGAACTTTCTTATCAGCCACCTGGTGAGAAAGGTGCGGACTATATGACTGGGAACTCATATGTGAAAATTGGGAAAGGAAGCTGTATTCCAACAAGGCACTACTGCTTGTCATTCATCTTTATTTTTGTGTCCAAGACCACTAAAACACACAGTGTGTAATGGAATCCTCTGGACTCACTGATGTTCAAGTGAGCCTTGTGTGGGCACTGCCTCATGGGATAGCGGGGGCAGGTGTGTAAAGCCACAGCTGGAAAGGTATTGGATTTTAGTAGGAGTGAGTTTTGGGAAAAAAAGAAACATGACATCACTCTGGATGTTTTTCAAGTTCTTTCTCATTTGTATGCATGTCGCTTTTGTTAGAGGGCTGATTGCTGCCTGCTGTGCTCTTACACTATGGGTTGGTTTTATCAGAAAGTTTCTGTCCCACAGCCTAATCCAGTTCTACAGAACATCGGTACCATCTCCAGCTGTTGGTCTTGGGAGGCTTACTCAGTATTTATGGACTGAGATGTTCATATAAGAATTATATTTCTTGCTTATATTAGTCCTTTTAATACAATCAGCACCCTTATTGCTAAATTTATATATATTGTCAAAGAACGAAGACAATCTCACCTAATTGTTTCTTACTTCTCGTATACTCAACTGAAGTGGCATTTGTCACTGAAAATATATGCAGCTATAGACAGTGCTGTTTTCTGCTGGATATGCACTTAAGTATGAGCGAGCCGGAATG